>NC_049169.1:122575509-122875509 GCF_009769625.2 Cygnus olor | reverse complement strand
TGGCCAAAGTGCAGGACCTGGCACTTAGCCATGTTGAACCTCATCCCATTGGCCTCTGCCCATCGACCCATCCTGTCCAGGTCCCTCTGCAGGGCCTTCGGCAGATCGACACTTCCCCCCAACTTGGTGTCATCTGCAAACTTACTGAGGGTGCACTCAATTCCCTCATCCAAAACATCAATAAAGATACTAAAGAGGATGGGCCCCAACACCAAACCCTGGGGAACATCACTGGTGACCAGCTGGATTTCACTCTGTTCACCACTACTTTCCGGGCCCAGCCACCCAGCTAGTTTTTAACCCAGCAAACAGTGTGTGTGCAACGTGTGCATGTATGCTCACCTTTTGTGCACGCATACTCATCCTGACTTGCTGGCTGAAACCTGCACCATGGTGCTGCAGCAGCCTGTCTTCTGCCAAGATACCAGGTTTAGCTGCTTCTAGCGAAGACATCAAGAATGCAAGTAGAAGCCATGTTTTTGAACAATCAGCAAAAAATTAGCTATTTAACTCAAATTGTTTGAATATTAAAATACTTGTAAATAGATAGGAATTCCTCTGTGAGAAATGTGACAAAATGTTCAACTGAAACAGGAATTTCCAGGTTCTCATTGTTCTTTCCCAGTTTGAAGAAAAAAGTTGTGATTGAAATAGATAGCAGAAATAAAACTATAAAACTGCAACAGTGGCACATAAATGACAATAAAGGTTAAATTTTCAGTTCAGGAGTAGTTTATATAATCAGTCAATTCTCTACAAATTATATAAACTGATGGCAGTGTTTTGAGCCACAGAGAATTTATCAAGTGAACTAAGCTGTGATATACATCTATTCCTATATTTAGACAGTGGAGAGTTTGGGAGTGAAGTTAGGTCATGAAGAACAGCAAATGATTAAGCTGGCAGCACGAGGCCAGCTGGAAACTGTGTCCTACTGCAGAAGGAAGTATCCAGACAACCCAATGTAGAGATTCTGTGTTTATGACAAATGAAGTTGACTTCTCTGTGAGACCACCAATAAACACAAGGAGTGATCTCACTACTACTTGTCCCTCATATATCTGTGTTGAACTATACCAAGACATAACACATAAAGGTTGGGCCAGTGTCCAAGTGAAAAAGAAGAGCCAGTGGATTTCAATTATCTGAAACTTATTTAGATTTGTTCCATTTATCTTTCTCATTTGAGACATGAATTAAAATCTGCAAAGCAAAACTTATTTTTTCAAACTAAAATAACTTATGTGTGCTACGTACAGCTCGAATTAGGTAAAATTATTCAAAACTGTCTCGGCAGAAATGCTTTCATACATTCATATTGCCACTGTTTACATGGCTTTGGAATTTCATGTCTGGATGATTCATGTTTCTGAGGATGAGAGGTAGCAGAAAGATTGAAAACAAAAACAAGAAATGAAAATATATAATTATGGTGTCTGGCACCTGTCTGTACCCTATTTTCATACCTCTGTGTTCATTGGTGAAGCTGAAGACTGTAGCCTTTTTATTTTTCACCTTAAAGTTATTTACCTTGGCGGCTGACAATATTATGAGACAAAATAAGATAGTTTCATGAATTTGAAACTCAAGGCAGTGATGACTTCTCAAATGTGTCACATTCTGATTGGGGCCTGCCACTGACAATAGAAAAATGGTTTCTGAGGGCAATAAAGGTGCACAGCTGTTTTTGTTTCTTTGTTTGTTTGCTACTTGCTTGTTTGTTTTTTTAAATTATATCAAGAAGATCATGAAAACAAGTATAAATTTATCTGGGGATGCTGCAGAAGAAGGAAATTACTCATTCTTTAGCAGTGTCAAATCACTTGTGCTTTGAGAATCTTGCAACAAAATTAATGCCCCTCTGGTTGTCCTAGGCACTTCAATAAATGAGTGATGAGGGAATACATCTATTATAAATTACATTTACCTAAAATAACTTTTTCTTCTCTGTGAAGTTGTTTATTTTTATACTTCACTGAATCATAGAATCATAAAATCATAAAATGGCTTGGGTTGGAAGGGACCTCAAAGATCATCTAGTTCCAACCCCCCTGCCATAGGCAGGGACACCACCCACTAGATCAGGTTGCTCAGGGCCTCATCTAACCTTACAGTCTTACTTACAGTCTTGAAGACCACCAACAATGTTCAGATATATGTATCACATTTTCAGGAAGCATTCCAGAAAATCTGAAGGCAACAGATTTTCTCTTGGAGGAACTGGGTAGATATGAGAAACATTTATGGGGAGAATTTCAAAGGAATCTTATTCATGTGCAAGTGTCATTCTTCTAATATCTGTAATAAATATTATTGGTTATCTCTGCCCAGATCTATCTTTAATGAGTAACTGAAAATGGAACATGAGAGATCTCCATTTAGAAATGAACACACTTATCCAAAGTGAGCAAAAGATAAATATCTAATCATTCCGAAAGAAAAATACAAAAACTGTCATGGTATATACTTCATGTAGCTGCTTAGCAGGTGAACAGAAGAATCTAACTTAGCATTTGAGACTAAACTAAATGATATGTCTTCCCCTAGCTTCAGTTGAAAATTGTAGGCTGTACTTGTATTCATAAAGCAAAGAGAGGGAACAAGACAGAAGCCATTCAGCATCTTCTTTGTTTCCAATAAAGCTTTAGGTTTTAGCAGTATAAAAGAAGGTGGATTGCATTCACAAAAGGAATGATTTTGTGGTACAAATATTCCAATATTTGATGACCTTCTGAGTCATGAGGATGGAGTAACACACAGTTGTTCCTGACAGCAGAACATTGTGTAGGCACAGCTGCTAGTTCATGTACCAAATGGTAGGCATCTTTTTAAGAGCCTCTGGCTTCAGTGACTAAACCTTTTTTTTTTTTTTTTCCATTTCATACCCATTCATTCTCCTACCATTTCTTTTTGTTGTTGTTGTTGTTTGTTTTCTAGTTTAGAAACAGTATTTTGCTTTAACTGTTCCCCCTCCCCCTCCTGCCATTGAAAAACAACAACAACAATAAAAATAAACAACTAGGAAACAGACTTTTCATGAACAACAAGCCATGCAGATTTGCAAAAAAGGATCTGTGGTTCCTGGTGGACCCCACATTGAACATAAGCCTGCAATGTGCCCTTCCACAAAGAGGCCTAACAGTATTCTTGTCTGCATTAGGCAAAGCATTGTCATTATGTGGAGGAAGGTGATCTCTTCACCACTGGTAAGTCCATGCCTGGAGTATTTTAACCAGTTCTGAGTTCCCCAGTACAAGAGAGACATGGACATACTTGGGTGTACAGTGAAGGGCCACAAAGATGACTAAGGGACTAGAGCATTTCTCCTATAAGGAAAGATGAAAGCATTGGGACTGTTCAACCTGGAGAAGAGAAAGCTTGGAGGATTCTAATCAATGTATAAAAATATACCTGAAGTGATGGTACAGACAGGACAGAGACAGGCTCTTTTCAGTAGTGCTCAGTGCCAGAACAAGAGGCAATAAGTACAAACTGAAACACAAGATGATCCATCTGAGCATCAGGAAACACTTTATTCTGAGAATGAAGGAGCACTGGCACAGTTGCTCAGAAAGATGGTGGAGTTGCTCCCCTTGGCAATTTTTGAAAGGTGTCTGGACATGGTTCTGGGCAAGTGGTTATAAGTATTTCTGCTTGAGCAGTGGGATTGGACCAGATGACTTCCAGTGGTTCCTTCCAACTTCAACCATTCTGTGATTCTATGGTACTACAAAAGGAACAAATGGGAAGAATAATAAAACTCCATAAACTCATCATTTTCCAATGAAGTTATAGTACTACATTTCTATTATTCTGGCAAATGTTTCTAAGTAAGGTTTTAAATTTACTCGCCTTTGTGATCACATAATTTCCAAAAAAAAAAAAGGCAAGTGCTGAATCTCCTGAATTATGAGGAGGTAGTCTACCTAGAGGGGTTTAATGCTAAGGTGATATTTTCTTATTGAGGTTGGTGGAAAGCTAAAGGGATACTCACACATCTCTTCATAATTCTATCTCCTTTGGGAATATATATTGATCTACTGTAGAGAAAACATTCAGTATCATTCTGACATGCTGTTGTGGTATAACCCGGCAGGCAGCTAAGCACAACACAGGCATTCATTCATTCCTTTCCTCCCCTGAGTGGAATGAGGTGGAAATGGAAGGGAAAATAATAATGATACGAATAATAATTATACATGTATGCATATGTAAATTAAGTGATGCACAATGCAATTGCTCACCACCTGCTGACCAATGTCCAGCCAATCCCCAAGCAGTGGTCCCCCCGCAGCCAACCCTTCCAGTTTTTATTGTCCTACATGACACCATATGGTATGGAATATCCCTTTGACCAGTTTGAGTCAGCTGTCCCGACTGTGTCCCCTCTCAGCTTCTTGTGTATCCTCAGCCTCCTCACTGACAGGGCAGAATGAGAAGCTGAAAACTCCTTGGCTCATTGCAAGTACTGCTCTGCAACAACTAAACGATCAGGTTGTTATCATCATTATTTTTCTCCTAAATCCAAAATACAGCACATGCCAGTCACTATGAAGAAAATTAACTCTATTCCAGCTAAAACCAGGACATATGCCTCTGTTTTAGCACTTTTTGACTCACTCGCCCCAAATTTCTTCACTAATGATCCCAGAAAGCCTCACTGAAATGAGTAGCTAACTTAGTACTAGATTTGTAAATAACATTAAGTTAATAAATATACTATTAAATTCAGACTAGTGGTGACCTATATTGTACTAACCAGATATACTCTGTGCATTACAATGTCTTTTTGATAAATCCCAGACTTTTTAACTAACTCTAATGTTTTACATCCTGTTACCTGAAGGAATTCACATACCATATATTTTAACAACTGCTTTTAAAATGATTTCCCCACAGCGTATAACATGTAGGTATAGCATTATTAGATTTAAACAATAATATATATGATAATTTTCTTAAGTTCTCTTAAGTTCACATGCTTTCTCTCATTAGTTTTACATTTGCTGAATCCCTACTATTCCTGTATGACTGATATATGCATAGATTCCCATAGTATAGGAGTATATATCTAAATATCCTTGAATTGTAAGAGTATGAGCATTTTCTTTTAATTTTATCTGAAAAAAAGCTTTAATTTTAAACAAAAATATTTTGGGGGAAAATTGGATTATTTTATACAATTGTTCCTTCAATGTAATTATCAGCAAAAGTTCTTAATATTGCCATAATTTTGCTCAAGCATGTTTTATTAAGAAAATGAGGTTTTACTAATATGTGGAAATCAATGTCAAATTGATTACAGTTCCCTAAAAGGCATAAATTTCACTTAGACTTTAAAAAAGACAGAGACAGTATAGAAAAGTCAATAACATAAAAGTTTATATGCTTGTTGTTTTTTTCTACCTTACTCACAAAATAATGTTCAAGATATTATAAGAATGAGAAAGTTCAATTCCCTTTCTAAAGACTAATTTGTATTTCATTTTTTGTTATTCACTACATCAATAAAAGGCTTTTCAGGTCATTCAGTAGTTCTCCCTAATACAAAGAAAAGTTTATTGTAACACAGACTTTGCACTTTCACGTTCTCATTTGATGGGGTTGGAGAGAAAAAAGCTTGGGATGACAGCAAGTACCAATCATGTTAGACGAGGACAAAATGTGAAAGTTTTGTCTTCTGAGGACAGAAGCAGGCACTAAAGCAGATCAATATTTCCTATTGACTAATGTGAACATATTAAAACAAGCATCTTGCAGAGCGTTGTTATTCAAATAGTCCTGGAGGCTTGTGTGCAGTGGCTTATTTCATATCATGTGTATAATGAGGTGACCCTTGAGCAAAGGAATCAGAGCTTATATAATTCAGTTGAGGTCAAAAACAGTTTTTTAAACTGGGTTGGCCCCCAGGGATGTGGAATTGGGAGATAATTTCTAAGGTGCAGAGGAAAATTTCAGCTGTCCTCTGCCTGTCTCCCTCCACTTCTCTTCTCTCTTTGTCTGTTCCTGAACCACTATGCTAGCACTTACAGATCTCTCGGCTCTGGAAGGTTTATGAAAAAGGCAATTTGTGATTTCAGCTAACAGAATCAGGGAGTGTGAGAGCCAGCCATCCCAGAGTTTTGGGAAAAACAAACAAATAAAACAGAAAAACGTTAATCTTAAACTTGTGTAAGAAGTTTGAAAAGTGCTATCTTGAACAATGTTTCAGAAGTCACAGACTACCGAGGGCATCAGACTCTGCCACCTGAGCAGTAGCAATTCTGGCTGCAGTACAGTACCCTGTCATACCTCCTTCACCATGTGGCCCAAGGCTTCAGTCATGTTCCCGAACAACCCCACATCTATCTAAAGGTGGTAAAATTGTTTGTGAGAAACTTTTAAGGCTCACAGAGAGCTTTTGGACCCACTGGCAAGAACACAAGAATTAGCTTATTAATATTGACTTTTTGCTTTTCTCTTGAATTAATTATTTTCTTTCCAGTTTTCAGACATCAGAATAACTCTAAGAGAAGTCATGAAAATGGTTTGAATTGTGTCTATAAAAGCATGTAGTACCTAATAAATAGAGCTTACAAAAGTTTTCCCTCAAAAAGGGGTGGACCATTTATAGAAAGTGAGTATTGACATCAGTGGCCAACTTTACAAAATGAAATTTAAAATATTGTGAAAAAAACAAAAAACAAAAACCAAACAAACAAACAAAAAACAAACAAATGAAAAAACACATTTCCAACACTTTTCTTTTTTTTTTAATGCAATTTTTAGGAGGAGTTGGAAATCAGGTAATGTTCCCAACACAGCTTGTATGATGAAGGGAAACTTATAAGAGATAAAGATTTTTTTTATTATTATTTTTATTTTTTTTATCTTGTTTGCTCTGTTTGTTCTCTTCAGTTTGTGTACCCTGGTAAATAGGGTAATACTGTAATTTAACTCAGTATAAGAACCTAAACTCTATTAATGCAAGGCTTGAAATTTTTCCAATAATGATATTGAAAAGGTAAAAAATAAAATTTCTGCTATGATGTCCATTGAGAGAAGGTGTCTGCTCTGTCCTCCTGTTGAAGGTTAGGCATGGTAAAGCACCGGAGTGGACAATGAACTGAGTCCCATTTTCCCTGTTTCTGTAAGTAAGAGGGATGAAGATGGATGCTGTTCTGGGTCAGCATACTGTATAGGTTCAGAGCGGAGCTCTGTTTGGTGAGGCTGAAGGGGAGACTGATAATTATCTGTTTATACTAATATCGAGTCCAAGAAAAAAGAGCAGTTTCATAAGAGTAACCCATGTGGCCCAATTTAGACATCTACTTTATAAAGGAATTATGCTTTAAGTATCTAATTCTTTAGGCAATTCATTCAAATGTAAAGTATTTTAAGAGTTAAGATTTAGAGAAACTATTCTCCTGTGTTCTCTTCTGCTTTTGTTTTTTTTTTCCTTGTGTCTCCTCTTCCTCCTCCTTCTGTTCTTTTCTCTCTGAAAAGTTGCCCAATAGTTTAATTTTGTTTGGATAAATTGGATTTAAATTGATTTGCTGTTGTAAAGAAAAATCCCAGTGCATCTTCTTGTTTTCTGTTGTTGTAATGTGTATATTTAACATCTTGGGTTTTCAGTGCTTGAAAATGTATTGAATGAAATAGGTAAATGAAAAACTTCACTTATATGTAGAAATGGGTTCTAGTGTCTTTTACACCTCTGAACTTTTGTAACTAGCTCATAATCCCTTCTTATTACCCCATTCAAAAAAAAAAAAAAAAAAGCCAACAACTGAAAGTGTCATGTGAACCAACCAGACTGATTGAGAATAGTTAAAATCTGACATTAGACATGATAGAAAAACATTTCTTTCTGAATATTAAGATTCTTAGTTTCTGACTCTTCCTATCCCACAGGATCTTGATTGTTACAACAGAAATCTGTAAAGATGGTTTTCATTGTTGTTTTAGGTTCTTTTAAATTGAATGGTCCTACACAAATGTATCAAATAAAACAAAATTAGAGATAGTATACATCTATGTGTGTACGGAAAAAATATTATTAATATTGTAGCATTTGAATTTAACTGAATTCAGATGAAATAGAGCTCTTACTGCTGTAAACATAGCCACATTTAGTAATGTGTTACAGCTATAACTAGCTAATGGTAATTGTTGGAACAAAGCTTATAAGTGTGTGTTGCTAGCAATTGCTAGTATTCTGTAATGATGCTCTTCATTATCTGTCTGTATCAATAATGAAATAAGGTTCATTCAAATTAATTGCTCTTTCTTCTCTTCTAGATTCAAAAATTAGCGACTTGGCTGAGTCTCTAGTGTATTCACTGTGATAAAATACTGAAATTGATTGTGACTGTGAGACTTATAGCACTTTTGTCACCTTCACCTTTTCTTTAGTTTGTTTTTATATAGCAGTTATATTGGTTTTTAATTTGCTATGTTATATTATAACATGTTGTAACAAAGGTATGCACAAAATTGAATAAAACAGTAGGAATTTTCTTTCTTTTTCTTCCCTAGTGTAATCATCCATTATATTTTCATGTTGTGCATATGTAGTTACACTTCTCTATTGGATTAACTGATATCACATTGGACTAAGTGCAGAAACATACATATATATGTATAAATATAAATATATATAAATATATATATGGAATTAATATATTTTATTGAAACAACTGAACTTTTTGACAATACTACTTAAGAATTTCTCTTCTGTGCCTGTGTTTTTATGGTGTTTAATTCTCTTTATTGTTTGTTTGTTTTTAGTTTTTGCTCCTTTTATTTATTTATTTATTTTCAAATAACTTGCTTATTGTAATGACGGGAAAAACAGAAAGTCTTCTGCATGACTGCAGGACTTTGAAGATATTAATTCAAAATGGTGCTGACACTGCTGCAACTGTCGTTGCTGTCCAGTGTTTGTTTTCAAGAGCTATTTTAGAGTTAATTAAACACAGGCAAGTGTCTGAAAATATAATTGGAAAATTTTATATAAGGGTCAAAAAAACCTTGGAGATATTTAAAATCATAGAATTTGAAATATCTGAATAATTTTCTTCCTTGATTTTTCTTTTGAGGATACTTAAGTTGCTGTCCCTAAATGGTTTCTATAAAAATATAGCAATATATATATATACACGCCTCCCACATTCAGTCTTGTAGGATTCTGTACCTTCCAATGGCATGGAAAATTCATTATCCTGTCAAAAATTCTGGTAAATATGAAGGTGATATACTGAATGTTGCTGATCATATCACTTATGTTCAGTGGGCTCGTGCAACACCAAAATGCAAGACAAAGCCAAAGGGTGAAAAAACAATCAAACAAAACAAAATAAAACAACAACAAAAAAACTTATATGTCCTTTATACACTACATTTAATTAAACCTGGATGCATTATTTTTTCTATTTGACAAATTATTTTTTCTATTATTTGACAAACAGTTTAATACAATGATCTTATATGTAATCTATGCAAGACTCATTTCTATTATTTAGTTGGTTATCTTCCTGGAATATTAATATATTATCAAAATAATAATCAATAATGTTTTTCTATATCTCAGAAGTTAATTTGTAGGTTTTTGTGTGTATTGTTTTCACTAGCTTCTCTTCTATTAAGAAATAAAGTGGAAATGCACATGTATATTTCCCAGCACACATCTAAAAGAAACAGCATGCTGAAGTGGATGTCAATTCAAGTAGATAAAAGGAACAGAGAAAGGAAAGGGTATCAAAATGCTAGAAGGCTCTTTAGTATGAATGTTGACTTGAATAAAACCTTTTAGTATTGTTGTTGTTGGTAATTATATGAATGCTAAAGCATGGGTTACATAGGCAAATGACAAGTTTTACTCCACTGGCTAACTTTTATTATCAATTTCATTAAGAAAAAAGTTTATATATACCAAAAATCTCTGCAATTTCTTGAGCTGATGAATTAGCAATAGTCATATAACAATTTCAGTTGTTACTAATTATTTCAAGTTTTGTTTTATAGAAATAGTTATTTGCTACTATGTTTTTCTGGAAAAAAAAAAAAAAAAAGTCTACCTAATGAATTTGACTGTAAAAGTATTGCATAGATTCATCTGTTACAACTTGTTGTAGTTCCACTTAATTAAAGGAAGTTATAACTGTATACAATAATTGGGAATCTAAGAGGGATATAAATTACCATTGATCTTATTTTAGAAAATAGCAATTTGGATCAGAAATTAAGCAGGGTTATCAGGGTGTTGCTAGGACTGCTTTGTCACTGTCTGGAGAAGGAAGAGATTTTGTTATGTGACTGTATTTGTAACTGCTTAACAGATCTCATGTCTACATTTTTCTTTCCATGAAGACCTCCTCTTTTCTCATCTGTACATTTTTCTATTTTTTATTTTTACAAGACATTTCTGTACTTCATTCTCTCCTCTTGCACAAATTTAACCATGTTCTTTTAGAACATATTCTGTGTAGAGATTTTCCACTTTCCACTCTCTCACGCTCCCTCTGTTACAGGTCTGAATACTGAGGTATCCCTTATGACAGATATCCTATATAAATGTACACCTACAACAATTTCAAAACAACTAACATTAGGGTGAAATGAACTGGTGAGGTAAATGTCATTTCAAGCAGACGAGTGAAAAGCAGAGGGCTTCTGCTCTTGTTTAAATGGATCCTTGTTATTCAGCGCTCCATACGCTTTCACATATTCACAGATAATAAAAGGGTAAATCACTGATTCGGAGAAACTGTGGAAGCTGGGCATTAGAGCAACTACTTCTGGAATATAGCAGAAGTCATGGAGAATTAAGCCTTTTATAAACTTAAGTGTACTATTGTTATTACAAGGTTCAATCACAGCATTGCTGCTACTGAGCTGTACAATTATTAGCCATTGAATGGCTACAAAAATAAAAGACCTGTAATAGAATCATTATATTTACTACTGATTTAATAGTATATTGCTATATAGTATTTACTTTAATGTTTATAGACCAATAATGTATAAATGACAAGTTAGGGTGAAAATGACTTCATGAGGAAATATATACAGTTCTAGTAAGCCATTTGTGATGTATTCATAACTTGTATTATTGTAATTTTTACTGCCTGAATTTTACCTAAGTAAAAAAGTAAAAACTTATTTAGAGTTTTTAGACTGGTACTGTTTTGAAGTCTACTTGTGTAATGCGAAAGGTGTAGAGTTTGGACCACACTGAAGACTGAAAGAAAGTTGCATTTGTTCTTAATAGTGAATGTAAAAACTTCCATTGGGTTATAAAATTTCCTTAATCTCATGATGTAAGATTTTTTGTTTGCTTGCTAGTTTGATACAGTGCCTCCAGTAAGAGGCATATGGAAAATTTCCTTAGCTCTAACACACTAACATTTTTAACCCTCTGAAGTATGCATGTTTGCCAGAGGGTTCTGCTGTGTGCTGCAGTTTCTGATAGCTGAGAGGCTCCGTATCCACTGTATCCATTATGCAATCTGCAAACTCACCTTCTCGTTCCGTCTTAATTCCTGCCTGGGGACTGTTCAAATTTTTTCTCACACTTTTTCTGTGCTATGAACACATTAACTTGTTTTCCTTTGTTCATATTGTTTGTGTTGCTCTGCCTTTTATATCGCTATTTTTGAGTTTTGTTTCATCCCAGTAGTCTTGGTTTCTGACACAGAGTACCAGATGAGTCAGACAGACAGTGCAGTTAGTATTTAAAGCCTCAGTAAGAAAGTTTGTGTCACCTAGGGGCATCCAGAGTGTTTGATTCCTTTGATGATACTTTAGGCTTTTTACAGAAAATTCTGTTAGGAAACTTAGCTGAAAAAGTATCCACCCAAAACATTTCAGTATCTTATACCAACAGCTTACTACATAATTACCTTAAAAGTCCACTCAATTTGTGCTTCTGTATGCAGGATGCAGATAGAATAATAGGATCATAGGATCATAGAATGGTTTGGGTTGGAAGGGACCTTAAAGATTATCTATTTCTAAACCCCTGCCATGGGCAGAGAAACTTTTCACTAGACCAGGTAACTCAAAGCTGCATTCAACCTGGCCTTAAATGCTTCCAAGGATGGGGCATCCACAAGTTCTCTTGGGCAACCTGTTCCTGTGCCTCACCACCATCGGTGTAAAGAATTTCTTCCTTATATCTAATGTATCACAGAATCACAGAATCATCTAGGTTGGAAGAGACCTCCAAGATCATCTAGTCCAACCTCTGACCTAACTCTAACAAGTCCTCCACTAAACCATATCACTAAGCTCTATGTCTAAACATCTTTTAAAGACCTCCAGGGATGGTGACTCAACCACTTCCCTGGGCAGCCCATTCCAATGCCTAACTACCCTTTCAGTAAAGAAGTTCCTCCTAAATATCCAACCTAAACCTCCCCTGGCGCAACTTTAGCCTATTCCCCCTCGTCCTGTCACCAGGCACTTGGGAGAACAGACCAAACCCCACCTCTCTACAGCCTCCTTTAAGGTAACTGTAGAGAGCGATAAGGTCGCCCCTGAACCTCCTCTTCTCCAGGCTGAACAATCCCAGCTCCCTCAGCCGCTCCTCGTAAGACTTGTTCTCCAGACCCCTCACCAACTTCGTTGCCCTTCTCTGGACTCGCTCAAGCACCTCGATGTCCTTCTTGTAGCGAGGGGCCTAAAACTGAACACAGTATTCGATGTGCGGCCTCACCAGAGCCGAGTAAAGGGGGACAATCCTAGCCCTGCTGGCCGCACTGTTTCTTATGCAAGCCAGGATGGTGTTGGCTTTCTTGGCCACCTGAGCACACTGCTGGCTCATATTCAGCCAACTATCAACCAATACTCCCAGGTCCAAATCTACTTTTTTTTTTTTTTTTTTTTTTTTTTAGTTTAAAACCAAGGAGTTTAGTTTACCTCTTGTTCTATCACTTCACATCCTGATAAAGAGTCCCTCTCCTGCTTTCTCAAAGACCCACTTTAGATACTGGAAGGCTGCTGTAAGGTCTCCCAAAGCCTTCACCAGGCTGAATAATCACAACTCCATCACTTTTATTATCTTCATGGCGCTCCTCTGGACTCATTCTGATACACCCATGACTCAAATCACAGACACACACATTTTTTGGTCATTAAATAAAAACATCTTCACAGGATCACAAAATCAAAGAATAGCTGAAGTTGGAAAGGACCTCTGGACGTCATCTGGTCCAATCCCAATGTTCATCAGAGCACCACTCTTCTTTGGCTTCTCCATCACTTAGGGGAGGAAATTATTGTCAATGCACTCCAGGAACCACCTGGACTGCTTAGGTGCTGCTGTGTTGTCCCATCACCAGATATCAGGCCGGTTGAAGTCCTTCATGAAGATGTAGGCGGGCAAATGTGAGGTTGCTCCTATCTGCCTGTAGGTCAGGTGACCCATAAACAGATAACTGCTATAATGCCACCCTTACCTCCTGTCTTCTCTTTAATCCTAACCCATAAACTCAGTGCTCTCCAGCTGCTCTCTCAGATAAAGGGAAACTCCCTCTCATCTTCCCAGCCTGTCCTTCCTAAAGACCTTTATCTCTCCATTGCAACACTCCAGTCATGTGGTGTCGTCCCACCACATCTCTGTGATCCCAGCAAGCCTGTAGCCCTGCAACTGCACACAGATTGCTAACTCACCATGTTTATTTCCAATAGTGTGGGCACTACTACACAGGCATGTTAGAGAGGCAACCTAGCATGCTGACTACCTAGCAAGGGTTTGGAGGATCCTCTTCAAACAATGATTTTAAACAATCTGAGACATCTCTAGAATACAAATTGGGCTTTTTGGATTCTTGCAGACCCAGAAGCCTAACTTGCATCTGGTAAAGGATAACCTGTTGCAATGGAAACTTGAATGTGCCTCATAAGGAATGCTGGCTCTGGCATTTCACATCACCATTACTGCAGAAAAGAATTCTTAGTAGACCAAAACAGAAACCAAAATTTTTGGCCATTTTCCTCTGAATATTGAAGGAAAGAAAAATAAATAAACAAATTAAATCCTTAGCTTGGTTCTTCAGAGAAATGGGATTACAGTTAAAAATTTCCCTGTTTGGTTGCTTTCCCAAACTCCTTCTAGGAATTTTAAAATAATGAGATAATATTTATTTGTGATAATATTTATAACAATATTTAAATGTGAAAATTAGATAGCCAATACCTCCCCGTATTTACTTTCTGTTATCCAATAGTGTACTCCTCTCTTGACCCTAAGAGACAGATGGATTGTTTAGACCTTCTCCATATTTCCAAGGGAATATTCCAAGTCTTTCAAGAACACAGAAAGAGAATATTACCAATTTGGGAAAGAAAAAAAATTACTTAGGTGATTTTCTATGATGTTCTCAAGCCACAGATAAGTACTCCTTGGAGTAGCTTTGTGGAGGAATAATATAATGTTTAGTACTGAACATGTGTTCATTGAAATGTCAAATGATTTTGAATTTCATGGACAGGTAAGACTGGAGACTGAATCATGAGCAGGTTAAAAGCAGCAAAAGTGATCCATAATCAATGGATGCATTTTTTATTTCGCATAAAGCTTAAACTTTATTTGATTTATAGAGATGGTTTCTTGAATGGGACAGTAACTTATAGCTTCATTATAAGGAAGTAATTTTGTGACTGTTTTCCTTATATGTCTATGAATTAGTTAGATAGTTAAGGGTCATTCAGTTCCAGAATTTATATTTCTAATAATATTCTCCAATTTGTTAGTTACTTCTATCTTTCTATCTTTCTTTTTATGTTTATGTTTTCTCTATAAAATTGGACTGTAGAAGTTTTTTTTGTTTGTTTGTTTAAATGAATTTACTTATTCTCTGTTCTTAAGCATTTCTGTCACTTCGTCTTGAAAAGAAACAGACATTAAGAAACAGGATATTAAGAAACAGATATTAAGAAATCTAAAGACAGTGAGAAAATTTAGCCATCTTTGACATCTTGCCATTTTTGATGCAAACAAGACTGTTCTAAATCAGCAATCAGCTCATAGAGTCTGAGAATGGAAATAAGAAAAGGAATGTTTTCTCAGTGTTCTCTGCAGGATCCTCTTTCAGCAGATCAGGGGTCAAACGCATTTACAAAACAGTAGGAGAGAAATCTTGTATTGTCACAGTGGGTTCCTAGAGAGTGTTCAACTTTACACATGCACTTGCAGCCCACCTGGAATCTAAAATGACAAAAAAAAAAAAAAATCCTTCCAAGTACTTTTGTCTATGACACTAATTATAGTGGATAGTGAAATGTGGGAATCAAGACAATGTTACCTAGTCTCCAGCTGTCTGGCATATCAGAAGCAGAGGAAGTTATAAGTTTCAGAAAAGAGCCCAAACTAATGAAGGTTGTAGGTAATGCAGAAGTAATGTTTCGGCCTGGGAGTATGGGGAACAGAGGCTAAGGTTAAAGAAGTCAGCAGTCTGTAAGCTTAAAACACCTTTTATTCTGTAACTGGAAGGTTCATAAGACTCATTTTAATTAAAAGCTGCAAAAAAGTTACCACTTCCACTTCAAAGCATGTTCAAGTCTGATGAGCAGGCATCTCATGCTGTGGTGTCTATGGCACAATCTGTTCACCCTTGGAAACTCTTGTAATGGTTTCTGTCAGCAGGTTGGTTATCTAGAATCACTGGTAAATACTTGTAGATTTTATTGTGCATTTTGTCCTCAAATATACAGTAAGGACAGTAAAGTTAGAAGGAATTTGATAAAATGGAGAGAGAATCCTTCAGTAACAGAATAAGGCTAACACATTCTAAATATTGTAGTTAGTGGCTGAGAAAGCAGTAAAATTATCATGAACCACTGCAGAATACATACAAATAAAATGTTTGATTTTCTATCTCTTGCTTGGGATGAAAATTATTACTTAAAATATAACATGTACATTGACCTTTTTTTTTTCATTTTAGACTTTTGTTTCTATTTTTATTGCATTACAGAAACTCAACTTACTGTATGAAAGTGTCCATTTCTCTGACGGTGGGTGAAAATGACACTGGACTCTGCTACAATTCAAAGATGAAATATTTTGAAAAAGCTGAACTTAGCAAAAGCAAGGAAATCTCATGCCCTGAAGTAGAGGATTTTTTATTTCCATTTAGGGAGCCAGAGATTCTATGGTATAAGGTAAGCAACCCAGTAAGTTTTCACCTTCAACAAGCTATTATGCAATGTTCTGATTTTTTTCACGATCAGAATATGATATGAAGCTTGGATTGGATTATAATCTGTTAAAAACAGACAACAGATTTGAGGATAGAAAAGAAAGAACTAACTGACTGAGAGCAATTCAATTACTTCCTGTGGTAAATTTTAGAGCTGGTGTTTTCTTAATATCCATTTATGGATATCACAAATAACAGCTTTCTGCTAACAAATGAGCTAAAAAAGAAAAGTGTTACCAGTCCAGGTTGATTTAATATGTTAAGATAAAGCCATGAGAGCTGCATGTATACCAACTGCTTGTGCCATATCAGACTGAAGATTGTGTCTCTGGAAACTCAGACATAACAACTACTTGGAAAAATATGACTAGAATAACTACGCATACAATTATCTGAATGAATGGCTTAATTTTGCAGCATAAAATTCAACAACAACAATAACAACAAATCCCTTCTAAAAAGTTGGTCTTGATATATTTTGGTTTTACTTGCAACTATAGGTAATTTCATAGTTTTTATCAATAGTTTTATTTCAATACTGTATAGTGATTACTGTATCTTTACTTAAGGGTCAAATACCAGGAAATAGTGCTGCCTGTGGGCATCTTATAAGAACCTCTCTGAACAGCAGCTTGATTTCTGGGTTTCTTACCATTTGCAGGAAGTACTTAATACCTCAGTAATATAGTACGTACAATTTTAACCCCCCAAACAGTTCAATAAATCTGAAAATTAGATTCTGAGTATTGTACAAATATCTGTGTATAGAGGAACATCCTAGTATAACTATGTGCTGGTATACATTCTAATTATTTTTTTTTAAGTCCAGTAATTTACCTGATAACTTATAAATTTTAATATAATACACCAGATTATGGTATCTAAAAAAATATAAAATAATATAATAATATATGGTCTAGAAGGATTCTGGCTGAAGTAACTCACTTAACATATCTAAGATGAGAGGTAATTATTTGCTTATATTCATCTCTTATTTTGTGTGTATAAAATACATACCAGAAGATTTATCAAATTTAAAACTATGTCTGGCTACTAAAAAACATCTCAAAATATTAGCTTTTAAGGAGTGATTGACAGCAGTTGTCTGAACAAGTTCAAACAACCTCTAATATTTTAACATTAAAAACCAAGCCCATAATGCATAGACAATGATTATGCTAGGAAAATCAAGTAAAATACTTCGTGACAGTACATTAAAAGATAATGTCTTATGAAAAACATCAACCCTTTTTTCTAATAACTTACAAATATACTGCTCAGACATGCAAAGACCTAGGGGAAAACAAACAAACAAACAAACAAACAAAAAACAACAAAGTTATTTCAAATATCATCAAAGTTACTATAATAATCATTCCAAGGAGTAAAAAAAACTTGCATGCAGAAAGTGCCTCTATTAATGCACAAATGACAATATTTTGAAATATTTGAAATTCTGAATCTTTTTTTTTTTTTTTTTCAGTTATGTAACTTACTTATTACTGAGTTCAGAGAACTTTGATTCTAAGATATGCACAGAAAAAGTTATCTAACATCATTTCTCCTTATTCCCATCTTCTCCTGTTTCCCTACTTTTTTAATTGCAATTTTGTTTAAAATAAATAAATTATCCCATGCAACCTCTATCTACTTGTAATATAACAGTCATGTTATCAAAGACATGAGTGTAATGACAAGTAATTAAATGAAGTAGAAATCCCTCAACAAATGTCAAAACCAAACCAAACCAAACCAAAAAACAAACAAACAAAAAACACCAAAGAAATCAGGTTCTTTTTTTTTTTTTTTTTTTTTTTTTTCTTAACAGATAGCAAATATTATATCAGTTTATAAAATTCTATGGTCTTTTTTTTCTTTTTAATCAACACTTAACTGAACTGGATTTTGAGATTTTTAATGTACCTAAAGTTCAAAACTGTCCTTAGCTCTTGTCTAGCCTTCTTGGCTTTGAGTAGCATTGTCAGCTGTGGTTCAATTTAAGTGTAAGAATATAGTCACTGAAGTGTTATGTTATCTTTAAACAGGAATGCAAGTCAAAGACATGGAGATCAAGTATTGTGTTTAAAAAGGACACTCTTGTCATTCGTGAAGTTAGAGAGGATGACATTGGAAATTACACTTGTGAGGTAAAATATGGAATCTTTGTTGTCAGAAGAACTACGGAATTAACAGTTACAGGTAATCATAGGCTCTTATTATCTATTATATGTAGGAAAAAATAATTTTGTGATTAAACAACCATTCCGTGATTATGTGATTTGAGTTGTGAATATTCGAGTCATTATGTAGTTATCTACATAAACCATTCTTGCACAAAACCTTGCTGTGTCTAGGCATGAATGATCAATACATCACGGTTGTCCTGAATGCTTCACAATAGTATGTGTAATATTTTGATTAAGTCTGAGTTTTGGTCTACTGCAAAAGCTTCTGGATAGGTCATGTTTTTGAATGGGAAATGTGGTCAAGGAACATATAATTTCAGCAAGCATGAATTCTGAAAAAAAAAAAAAATTAAAAAAAGAAAATTGTGTTTAATTTTTGTTTGTTGTTGTTGTTAAATGTCTTGG
Source organism: Cygnus olor (assembly GCF_009769625.2). NCBI lineage: Eukaryota > Metazoa > Chordata > Aves > Anseriformes > Anatidae > Cygnus > Cygnus olor. Next base: position 122,856,734 of record NC_049169.1, on the reverse strand, counting down.
GACATGAGAATAGCTATAACTACAACCCAATAGCAGTAGGTCTGATTGCCTTGGGACATGAGATGAGCTGTAACTGTAAAACAATAGCCTGGAAAGATCTGTGCAACAAGGTAATATATATATGTAAGGGTTAGTGTTCAAACAGTGCATAAATGAAGGATGGTAGCATTCTTTCTCTGTTATTCTCTGTTGCCTTTTCTGTAATTTAATTTTTCAAGAACTTCTTGACCTCAATTGTTGTGTGCAGTCATAACCAATTAACCTATTTTCCATTAGTCTAATTATTTTTTTTTTTATCCATTTATTTGGGGCTTTAAAGATATTTTAAAGTATCAAGTTCCACAGAGTAATTACATAACATACATAAAATATAATTTAGCAACTAGCAATTGAAGATGAATTTAATATAATCTGCATTTAAAGCTACCCTATCAATACATAAAATTCCTCATAGATGAAAACAAAATATATGTTGTAATATAAGGTTCACAGCTGAAGAACAGTATGAAGAACAGTCCATTAGCTTTTCAGTTCTTGACCAGACCTCTAACATCTGTTTAACAAGCTTTTAAAGAATATAGCTGTATGTTTACCTAAGGCAGAGGATTAACCTCTAGAATTATAGGATGACACTGGAAGGCGGGAATACAACACAATCTATGTAACACAGTGCAGTTCAACAATATATTGAATATACAGAAAAAGAAGGCAGAAGCAGTATTTCCCTGGGAAAACTAAGGTGAACTAGATTTGCGTGGTTCACACCAATGTTTGTGTATATAAGCTCTTGTATGTAAGCTCTCTCAAAATATCAAATAAAACGATAAGCAAATCTTAGAGAAGGAGTTTTGTGGGCTTTTTTGTTTGTTTCTTTTTACTATCTAATATATAGATATTTTGCATGATGACAATTAGAAACCACACATGTTGTGCATTAGATTGACTTGAACTGTTTCCTTTTACGGTGAAAAGTTTGCTTTCTACTTTGATGTATCCCATTTACTCCGCATTATCAGAAATTAAAATGAATTATTGTTTTTAATTTTCTTCTAGCAGAAGAAAATGGTTTCTATGGTTTGTGATTTTCTTCTTTCTTCAGTGTGGAAATGATACTGTTTATGTTGTTTTGAGAGAATTCAGGCAATCAATTATATTTATTTAAATTCAATATCAAGGATATCTTCATATTTTTTCTTTTGTTTGGAATTGATTTGTTTAGTCGGTACAGACAGGCAATTATTGTCTAATGATTAAGCTCCCAATAAACATATCCTGACTGATTCTCATGCATATAAGGCAGAGATACAGTCCTCAATAATTTGATTTATACCAGGAGGTTGTCAATTACTGTTTGCAATATATGATGTATAGACTCAAAGAGAGTTCGCTCATTCCTCAGGTGATCCCTCCTCTCTCTGTGGGTGGTGCTCCACTCTGAAATAGTATTTCAAGTAGACTCAGCAGAGAAAGAAAAAAAGGGTTGCAACCAGATGCATGTTGCTATTTGTAGCAAAGGTTTCAAAAATGTAATTCATCACTTGTGGTGTTGGTAGTTCAGTGTTTAACTAGACAGAGACAGAAAGAGGCTTGGTTGATTTCCATGTGTTAAAAATGAATGAATGCATAAGGAGGGAATTACATAACTTCCACCTCTGCAAACACTGGCAGATGTAAAAACAACCTCCAAAGCAATAAACTGCTTGGATAGTACTGTAGTTCTTCAAACCATCTTTATATTATTCTGGGACTAATCAGAGCAAACAGATCTCCCCATAGTACTACTAATTTTGTACTAAAACTAGTGACATCTTGATAAGACTTTTTATCAATGCTTTATAGGAAGAGATTTGAGCTTTACAAGCCAGCCTTATACTTTGTGCTGAAAAACAAATTGTTTTGTCCTGGAAATACATTTAGGAGTATATAGAATAAATAGGTTGTGGGTGGGGGTGGAGGGGACAGATTGCTTGTTTTGACAAAGAAATTAAGCTTTAATTCAGAAAATGAGAAATAAATGTTGCAAATGTCAAATTAATGGCAGAAAATTAAATTGCTGGTTGACTTCTTTATTGTATTAATGAAAATATAATTAATTAAAACTAAGAAACTATATATTCTTCCAACAGTTTCTAACATGCCTCCAGGCAGTATTGGTAAATGATGACATTTGTGTGAACTATTGCTAAGAACAAATTTAATCATTAAGGATCAGATCCACAAAAAGTGAGAAAATATTTCAGAGACATTTGAAATTTCTCTGCCAAACATATTAGTGAGTTAAAATAAAAGAAATACAAAAGTATGAGTAAGCAAGTAGTTTTGAGAATTACCAATTTGTCTCATGCTTTCAAAAATCCTTAACATAATGGAGCTTGTGATGTGTTTATCAAAATGGGACTCATGAAAAATAAGTCTGTATTCATTAGCATTACCTTATCAGGGTTTTCCCTGCCACCAACATCACACAGCCATCATTAAAAAATACTTTTTTGTTTGTTTGTTTGTTTTCCTATGTGCTATGTTTCCACATGTGTTTAAGATTGGAACTTAGACTTTCTACATTTCTTTCCAAGAGTATATCATCTTTCCTCTAGAAACAGAAACAAATGAACAAACTAAAAACACTTTTGATGCAAGAAAACCATGAGCCAGATATTTTATATATGTAAACATTTGCATTTTTCTACAGTAACTGAAGATCCACCTTTGTGCATTGTTACTGTCGCCTAGTACGAAATCAAATGGTTTACTGTTTTGCTAAGAAATAATAGGTATCTGGTTGGTGACATAACAAGATTAAGTATGTTCAGTGGAGTGTAGAACTGAATTAAAGCAGCATATTTTATCCTTCCTTTTACTCAGAAGAGGCAAGGAGAAACAGAATATTGGGAGGCTACAGTTACACAATCATAGGCATATTCTCCAAACACCTAAATTTTTCATCTTTCTTTGGTCTCCAAAATTCAAATTGGAATAAAAAAAAAAAAAAAAGGTTAAAATGATGATTTTGAAAAATATTATTTCAGTGGATATCTTACCTATGAACCATTTATACTGAAAACTTTCCTGCAGATAACAAACTAAGTTTGGACTCAGGAAGTTATTTGGACAAATGTCTCAAAATTTTTTGTTGCAAACAGTCTTTTTTGCAGATGATAATTTAGATGTTATATAACTTCAATCAATCAATCAAATAAACAAAAACCTGTTTAGTCTTTCTTTCCTCCTTTTGTGGGATAGGAATGATGCTCAATCTTTCTCTCACAGACTTCTTGTACTACTTTATGTAAATAATATCTGTTCTTAATTTCAAATACAAACAAGTTTGAATCTCAGAGTTTAAATTCATAGTCACCATAGATCTACCTTAAAATACAACGGCAGACTTAATACTGAGGTGCCATACAAATATATGTGGAATGTACCCCGTAAATATGTTGAAGGTACACAGATATTCAGACTAACCTTGACATCCTGGTGATTTTTAAGACAGGCGTGGGTTGATATCTTAATAAAAAAGGAACAATAATATAAATCTCACTGATGAAGAGAAGATAGAATGTATTCAGACAATATCAAAAAGGATAGAAAAAGTTTTCTTATAAATTTATAAAACTTATAAGAGAACTTAAAAAAGTTGTCTTTGTGTTATTACACATAAGAATTAGGGTAGAAGTTAGAAAATCTTCACAAGAATTTGGTGAAAGAACAGGGCCATATGTATAAGGAACTGTGATATGGTAAATTAAGGGCAGCTCCTGGATGATTTAATGCACGCACAGGGTGAGCCAGCTATGACATCAGTGGGACATGTCAGCAGCCTTCCTTCCTCATCTCTCTTTCTCTTTGGATGACATTGTGAAGACAGCTGACTTCAAGATCACCTTCATTTTCCAGCACTTTGGCAGTCCTGGTGTCTTCTATACAGAAATTGTTGCTGCTACTGCAGACTATTAAACTATGGATATAATTATATAGGCACATAACATTCAATATGGTGTTGCATATGCTTGCTATGTTAATGTTTCACACATTATATACCTCTGTATATAGTGTAATATTGAACAGCTCATATTCTGATTCAGAATTAAAACTGGGGGAAGAAGGAAGGAAGGAAATTCACACATTTTGAAAAAGGCTAACTTTACTTTATAGATTATATCCATCTCATCTAACTCTAACAACTGAAAATCACTAAGCCATGGAAAGTGAAGATTTTCCCTCCTTTTATAGAAAGAGAAAACAAATTATGTTTCTTAGTTTAAGTTATATGCATTGAATCTCATTTTTGGTACACCTTTAAAGTAACAACCATATTTTGTGCTCACTTTTTAGATTGATTAAAAAGAAAAACAAAACAAAACTTGTTAACAGCTAAAGCATTGTACGAACATTTGTAAATCACATACAAAATCTTCAAATGTTACATACCCGTTCCTTACCAAGTATATATTTAAATTCCATTCCAAAATATGTTTTTTTCTTATAATATGGATGCATCTTTCAGTCTTTTATTAAGATAAATCTTTTTTTTCTTTGATTTTCATATTGTTTGGAAAATCTGTATTTCACATTGAAAATATATCATCTAAATATTTTGAATCAATTTTCTTACTGTGCTGCCATCTGACAGAAAATATCTGATTTGCAGATTATTCTAGTGATATTTAGTTGGTAACTAAATTCAATATTCACACAAACTGTAATTAATGGTTCTTGGATAGTGGTTATGTAATTACATACTTTAAAAAGTCCTTAAATGTACTAAAACATTTGTAGACATTTATACCTGCAGACTGGCCAGCATTATCAATTCTTTCTTTTATATGTTGAATTTTAATTAAAGCATACCTGCATTCTTAATTAAGGGGCAGGATTACATTTTTGCAGAATAGTGTCAGTATTAGTATTAGTTTAGTCATACTGCAAACATAGGTCAAAAATATTTTCCAGCAGCAATTTACTTTCATTAAATGCTAGGTTTAATAATATTCTTTCTGTTACTTACACTACCAAAACATTTGCAAGGACAAACTCTTTCAGTTTCTGTAGGGTATCAATCAGATCAAATGAATTCCAGTCTGGGTGAAAGAGAGAGCACGTGTCCCCACTGCAATTTCACACAGTTGTTCTTGATGAACAACATAAAGCAAACACACCCTGTCAGCCTTAATTATCCAATTCCTTCATGACTATTTGGTTATATATATATATATATTTTTTTTTTTCCGTTTTGTTAAAAGTGAGTTCTTACACCTTGCAGATGGAATCAGAGCTAATCAGTAGGTTCTTATTCCTGAAGCCTTTCCTCAGAGATACCTTTTAGTGTCTTTGCTCATTGATTTGCCTCCTTGAAAACATCTCCTTCTAGAATAAGCAGGAATGAGCAGAATTTTAGATTTAGAGGTTTGAGTATGTTCATAATCAAGCTATAATAATACTAAATTAAATCCAAGTTGATACAATCTTTTTTATTATTTGAAATTAACCTGTTTGGTTTAAAAATCTTTCTGTAACAACCTTTATCTTGTTTGCTTTCTGAAAGAATTAAGCTTCATTAGTAGAAAATCTTAAATGACAATAAACATGTATTTTTATTCCTGAAAAGTCCATCATGAAAATAACCATTATTAAGAAATAATTATAATTAAATTATATATCTAGCCTCACAACTCATAACATTTGGGTTATGAGAATGCATGGCCATCCAAACTATATTGTGAAAAAAGGGGAGATATTGTAAGTTTTAGCCTGCTTAAAGTGATCTGTATTTTAATTTGTTATGATAAAATGGGAACTCTTCTTTTTTTTTTTTTTTCCCCAGAATGTTGGCATTGATTCTTTCCAGTTCTGTTGCTCTTTCTCCTTCAATACTTTCAGAGACAGAGATGTTGGAATAGGCATTCACTTCTTTATTTTTAGCTGGTGCTAAGTATGAAGGACATTAAAGAAAAGGGGGTTGTTTTCTAAGCTTTTAGAGCTTCAGAACAGACTCTGCTGAATTTCTGCAGCTAATGACAGGGATGAACCATTTTGGATGCACCAAGCCCCTCCTTGCTTCAGCTGATTCTAATAATTATCAGAGCTTATGTTCATTCCTTTTGTTCATCATGAATTTAATTCAACTCCAGAATATATTCAGAGAGAAAGTCTATTTACCAGTATTATTCTCTGCAAAGACTAATAAAATCTAAAGCAAACAATAGACTCATTAGGAAAGCAGTATGTTCAAAATACTAACCTAGCATTTTTGTAATACATAAAATTCTGTAGGTTTAATAAATTCATGTCTGAAGAGTGGGTTAGGTGTATTTGTTGTTGTTTTGTTTTTAGTTAGAAATGAGTGATCTTCTTTTATAGTGCAATCACATTTTGTGTGGCTGAAAACAAGGTTCTAAATTAATCACCTATGTGCATTTAAGTAAGAACAATCAGAATATTTGAATAAAACCTTATCTATAAATGTTAATTTAACATATTCATTGTAAATGGGTTTAGTGAGTTACTCAAAAACTTATATGAAGACAGCAATGAACAAAGCTTCGAGCAAAAATAATTCTTGCATAGCATACATTCTATAATATTATTTCCTTCTATGTTGTTACATTTTTCAGCTTAATAATAATAATAATAATTTCCATTTCCATTACCCATTTTCCTCTCTATCTGGTAGTGCATCGTCAGAAAGGAGAAGTTATCAGCCTCTTGTGTCTTTTTGTACGGGTAATATAAAAGCAGACCATTACTTATAAAATCCTTTAGATATATTAGAAAGTTTTGTGTTTAGTACATTAAAGTATGTTTCAGTCTTTACAACCTCATTTTAATCATCCTTGTTTGCTATGTATTATGACTCTCGATGTATCTTCTTATCTCATACAGTGTTAATTAATGGAACAAATATATAAGCTTTGTAATATTTACTTAGGCAGATGCTACAAAACCATGTAATTGATAGTGCAGTCACGACTTCTGTTGTCTTAGAGTCCTTTACTCCCTATTGACAACATGGTGTCAGTGAAAGTGGGAGTTCTTAGCATGTGCTTATCAGTAGAAGAAATCTTCTATTCCCTGAAGAAAATGAAAAATTACATTTAAATTATCCACTTTGTAATAAGTGTAGTGTACTTCTGTGCATACTTTTGCTAAAACTATGCCATTTTTGCTTACTTCTATTTGTTGTTCCATTATTAAGAACTTGATGATTTTTTATATTTTATATTCTATTTTTTTTGCAGATTTATTATTATTATTTATGTGTAAATAAATACACTTTGTGTAAGATTCAAAACAAACATAATAACTCCAAACAAAATTGGATTTACATCAGTTGAGAATAATTTAGGGAAATGCCATTCCTTGGTGCGATGGAAGTTTGTGTGAGCCAGTTTCCCTTTCTTCTTGAGTCATACCAGAATATTGAAATATAAGCATTTTAAGTAGGTGTGGTTACCATGGTATCACTTCCCAATGTTTCAGTTTAGTGTGATGAAGTTGTTAAGATGAGCTTCGTTCTACAAAGAGAAGGAAGCTATAGACAAAAATGTAACAAAACAGTAACTGTCAGTGACTACTAAAGACGCAAAAGACTTATAAACCCTTAGTTCATTAAGATGTTATAAAAATAAAATAAATCCGTTCTTAAGGCACTCAAGATGCTTGTTAAGCAACCTTTTAAAAAGCAGTTAAATGACATTCAGTGTTGATATTTCACCTTATTGCTATAGAATCAGAAGATCTCATTTTAGTTTTACATTCCCCTAGAGTATGTTAAATCCAACAATATTTTCCTAACCTAGCATTTATCACTTTCCTAGTTTTTATTTGAACATTTTAGGTAATTTATGTGAACAGTGGAGTCTTCTAGGATGGTATTTTAATAAACTAGTGTACAATATGTTGAAATCTGATAGCATATAGACCTAGAGTTGCCTCTGTCCTTAAAATTTATACACCTCCTCAAAAAGTCTGTACATAATTACACTAAATGAATATTTAGCTTTAAGATAGAGAACAAACTTTAAAATAATAAATATAAAAATAATAAAAGTAATGGTAGAATTAATAAGAGCTTCACTGGTACTTTTTGGCACATTGGATATCTTGTTTAGGTTTATTGTTTAAATGTTATCAGACTCTTAGTATATAGACTCTAAAATAAACATTATCATTTCGTATCTTCCAGATTTACCCAGTGGCAAACTGATTGATCCCATTCTTATCCAGCATGGATAAAACACCTATTGGCTTACTAGAAAAAGTGCTAAAATATCCTTAAAGCTCTAAAGACAAATATATATATATTCTAGGAAACTTTATCTGAAAAAGTTTAAAAATGAAAGATACATGAGAAGGAATGGGAATGGATAAATCAAAATGATATCATAATTTAACTTTTGATGTTTCACTTATCTCTCTGAGAGCTTAATATACAAAAACAATTTCACCAGCTTATTTTTTTCTGGGAGAAGCTGATAACACATGGTAATTGTTTGAATATGAGAAAGAAATTGGAACCAGCAATGACATTTTTTCATTTCCTTAACACAGTTTTTCTTTTCACCTTGGAGTGTTATATTCACATCCAGAACTACAGTAATTTAAAAATACGAGCTATAACTTCATAGAAACAAGACTAAAGAGTGATATAGACCAGTGGATTTCATCCATATTCTTTACACAGTGTAGAGAGGGGAGAAATAGAATGGAAAGATGCCTGTGAGTTTCCTCCCTAAAACATTGTCTCTCCTCACTGCATCCTTTCCATGTTAAACAAGATGATGCTATTTCTCCAGACACAGCAGATGACAAGAAACATTCTCAGCCCTTAATAAACCCTTTATGGACTCAGCAGTCCTACAGCATAATTTTACTCAAGTAGTGAGAGGTTTATTAATGATGAGTGTATGATCTGTTGAGTGTTTTCCTTTAGAAGTAAGATTCCTCTTGCTTAAATTTAGTATTTATGGCCATCTCTGTATGAGCTGGTAGCTCTTTACAGCAATTGCATAGCATGACTCGTCTCCTCCTAATGCCAATGTGTAAAACATCAAATGAATTGTTATGTAAATTCCTACTTCTGTCTCTTGACTATCAAAAGAGCTTTGGGTAACAAGGGTTCCTAAGTCATTAAAATGAGTCTATATATCATTATAGATTTATAATATAAAAATCTGAATAAACTGAATCCTACTTTTCACAGTTTTACAGTTATGTTTATAATCTTTGGAAATGGCAAGCTGGCTATGCACTGTATTTTGTTGTTATAAAACAAGTCCAAAAATTAATGTCAGATTTTTGAAGCAGACAAAAAGAACAAATCTGCAGTAGAAGTTTCATCTGTTTTTAGACTGAGGTGTACAGCTGAAAAAGAGCTTTCAGTTATAGAAGGCTGTCTTCAGATCTCAGGGGCTTAACATACCATCTGGTCTAATAAAATATATTGCTTCTACCTTGTTTCGTCTAAGCCATCATGTCTACAACAGCATTACTATTATCGTTTTTCATGGTATTTAGGTTTTCTTAGGATGGAACCACAGCATGAATCTCTTTAAGCTAGATGCACTGTGGAAAAAAAAAAAAAAAGTATAGGTTTTTGTTTGTTTGTTTATTTTTTGAATATTATTGTTTTGATTCATTTTGGCCACTAGGATAACCTGTGCTTCATAGGTGTTCACATAGAGTGTACCCTTTTCTATTCTGTGTTTTATTTGAAAGTGATGCTTGTGGTTACAAGACCACCAAAACTTTCCTTTTATATTTCACTATTCTGAATAGAACTCAAATTAAATATCAAGTAATTAATAATTGAAAACAAAAGTTTTTGTTTGGGAGCTGCAGTAAACAGAATAAATGTTTTATTAGTAAGTAGGTGGGTTACAATGTTTCAGTGTAGAAATGGTACATTTATTTTAAATTACTATATTTATTCACTGCTTACCAGTGTCTTCTGACAGGGCATTTTTTACTGTTGATATCAATTGACATTGATGCCTTGGTGGATGAAGAACCTGAGGAGAGATAAGGCTTTCATTTTGTTGGTGCAGAGTTCTGCCAGGAGCCTCCAGCTCCTGGTCTCATCCAGGCAAATCATGAGAGGCACTCATCTCCTGCTTCCTCCTCAACCCTGTGCTCTGCGCTGCAGTCCATGCACCAGCTGCCCTGGAGCATCCCATACAGGACCTCTCCTAACATACACCTCTCCCACTCTCCTAACATACACCTCTCCCACTGGGGATTTAAATGACCTCTCTCACTTTGCAAAGCCTGCCTTTTGAAAGCACAGGCTAGCAATGCACTTTGGTTCTGAGCATCTCTTCAGTGATGTTCTTCATGTGTGGTGGCAGTGGGAAGCTCCCAGGCCACACCAACCCCTACTACTGCAGTGCTGAAGGGAGTCCTTACACACCAGGTACAGAACCCCTCCATGAAGCAGCAAAGCCTTGCTGAAACCCTGTTTTGATTTTCAGATTTTTTGTTCCTTCAAAGAAATTCCATTAGTTTTTCAGAATTTTTGAGCTAGCATTCAGAATTCAAAAAGTCACTCAGGTATAACTTGTCAAAGAGCAAAAAATGCATTTTGATAAGCTAATTTAAATAGAAATAGGCTCATTCTTTTGTGTGGATTGCATATGCATTTTGATATGCATTTTTTTCTCTCTCTCTTTTTTTTTTTTTTTTTTTTTTTTTTTACTCTGGATTTTTATGAGCAAATTCAGTTTTGTGAGGAGCTACTCCGACACCTTCAAGAAAAAGAAAAACAAGATTAGGTGAACAGTTTGTCATTTTTTAGAGCTGACAATATCTAGACTTTGCTTTTTGGTAACATTTACAGAATGACAGTTTCTTAGGATGAATGGGAAGGCAGGAACAGAGATCAGAGAAGGATAGACACTTGTAAAATGTGGATAATGTCACCTTTACTGGAAATTATGTGATCATAACAAGAAAAGCATTTGTTTTTCCTTACTCTTGTACACAAATAAGAAATTGTACACTTGAAAGGATATAGAACCATGCAGCTACTATTCTGACAAAGACAAGCTCAAAAGATTGAAGGAAAAAAATATTTGGAAGAGCTGTTCTGGCTTCTGAAGTCAAGGACATTTCACAACATGTTTGCGTGTGCTCTGTACTGCCTTATAGTAATATATTATAAATGTTAGTTGGCAGATTACATCTTATATTCAAAAGTTTAATTCTGTACTGTTCTGCTCTAGGTGCCTTCTTGTCTATGTGGTTCATGAACACCCTCATGATCTGTCAAAATAGATTTGAAATGCACATAAAGCTGAACAAATGATGATTTACAAACTCCACTCAGGAAGATAAACAGGTATATACACCTGCCATGGGGTGGACAGGAAGCGTAAACCACTGAAAATTTCTTACTTTATACTGCAGTTTATGCAAGTTGGAAGAAAATATTATCTTTACAAACAAATTGGGGATCCCATTATTACTTAATAATTTCATAGGAGACATGGTACCTTCTTTTAATTGTCAGTTTGGCTTTTTTACTTTTTTTTTTTTTTTTCCCCTGACCTGTCTTTTTAAAACAGCAATTGTGGAAAATTAATTCAGCAAAGATAAAACAAATCAAATGATATAAATTACGCTTTTAAGCCTTATAGACCAAATTAAAAGGCTTTCAGATTTGAAAATATTATTTCAGTTTTTGATTATATGGTACAGTAATTCTTCTAAAATAAATAAATAAATAAATAATGTGAGCCAACCCAGTTCCCTTATTAAACTGAGTGCTTCATAGTATCAAAGGACAGAAAACTTGCATTAACTTGATTAAAAAGACTATACCAAGTCAATACAAAAGTGATGAATCTAGTCCTGGGATTTTAAAAGGATTTTGTGAGCAGAAAGGAGACATTTTTAATAAGTAAATTGTTACACAGTGAATAGCTACATGTGTAGAAGGTCCTTATAGTTCCTAATCTTGTACATTATTGAAGTATAAAGGGAAAGAATAGAGTAGGAAATGTAGTCCTGGCTCAAGAACTAAAGTGGAAGGGGTTTTAATTCTTATTTGCTATGGCAGTTGATAGCATTTAGTTAAATTAACTGAAATGCTGTGCAATTGTAAGAATATGGATTGCTAATTCAACAGACAATTCAAAAGAGTATTTATTCTGTTAGACAACTTTCAGCATTACTGATACGTTAGGATAGAAAAATAATTGTATTCTGAAATTTCTGTCACTAAAACAGAAGCTGGAATAGGTCTGCCATAGAATCAATACACCAAAGGGGGTTTACATTGTCACTATTTGTATCTTTGTATTTTATTTTAGTCCATATAGGGTCATGAAAAAAAAATAGACTTTTTTGGAAAAAAAAAAGAAAAAGATAAATTGTATTTATATTCTATTATGTTAAAATACTTGAAATAAGTTAATAAGTGCATTCATCTAAGCTACTGAACGTTTGATTACTTTTTACATATTCAAGGATAAGACATAGTCAAATGCCCTTTAAGTTAGTTTTACATGCTAAACTTTTAATTAAAAATAGAACATTCAGGTGAGTAGAAGGGGAATAAAAGACCCTTTGTCAGTTAAGAAAACTGAAATCCTTGTCATGTGTCAAGTCTTATGACAACACACAAACTGTGAGGATATGTTTCTGAACAGGGTAAGTTTGTTCAGTCTTAATTCAAAGTGTATGCAGCCTTGAAGTTATAAAATTTTAAGTCAGTATTTCAGTAATAATTGTTTCTGAGATTTTAGTAGACACTTACAAATATTCAAGTGTTTGTCTTTAAACACATATGCACACACATTCCATAAAGGTGAATGGAGCTCCCTGATTAACAGTCAATAGAAAACATTCCCATTTCAAACAAATCCCCTTTTCCTTCTTCAAAATTGGCGTCAACATTTTTATCTGGGTGCAGGAGAGAAAGGAAGGGAAGGAAAGAGAAGTAGGAGGAAGGGGAAGAGGAGGAAGATAAAGAGGAAGAAGAGTAGGAGAAGAGAAGAATAAGTTGTCTGCGTGTTTGACTGGGGGGAAACGGAGGTAGGGGTGTTTGTGTGGAATACATATTTTTTATGGGATTTAGTTGTAGTTAACCTTAAGCAAATTTTATGTAACAGGTCTTTGACATATATGGGATTTTCTGCCCTGGGAGGAAAAGAAGCTTTTAACAGTAAAAAGCTAATTTGAGAATCTTGCTAAGTGATCTAATATTAGAAAACTCCTTTATGAAATAAGTGACATTTTTTCATTCCTATAGTAATGCACACACTTTTTATCCTAAATAAGATGCTAGTTTTGCTGGGGGCAAGGAAAAGTGTTGCTGTGAATTGAAACCTAGGCAGCAGCACAAGAATAAAGACTATTTCTTTAAGAAAAACTTATCTTTTCTTCCACCATGGAACAGAAGCTCAGGAAGACTTTAATGATACATCTTGAAGTATGGGAAGATAGAAGGAATAAGAATCTTCTGCTAGTAGAGAGGAGAAAAATGTGTAGAGAATGTGTTTGTTTTTTGTTTGTTTTGCTCTTTTTTTTATAATTTTTATTTATTTTTTCCTGAGGAAGAACCACTGTAAATTTGGTTGTGCTTTTCCCTTCTGTGAGAATCTGTACCATTTTTCATATGATGATATTGACACCAATGACCATGGTGAGCTGGTCAAAAGGCAGGAATGTATTTCAGTGAATACAGTTGTGTCTAGTATCATGAATGGCTACTGGAACTGCAGTTTCTAAAGTCTACTGTAGCACTCAGCAAACAGGCCATGTTACAATGGAGTTCTTTAGAAGTTATATAAACGTTGACATTTAATTAAAGAAAGTAATATGAGTTAAATGAAAATGCTTAGATTTCTTTTTACTTTGTATAACTGATTTATAAAAGGAGTAGCAAAGAGAGAGAAAACCAAGAGGGCAAATTTGTGTGAATAGATATCAGCACTTAAGAAGAGTAAAATACTGGTGCAGCTACAGTGAAGACCCCTCCAGTTCAACTTTCTTTAAACTATTAAATGGATTTTGCTTTTTAAGCTTGTATATTGATATATCGTTATGATAATCAGAGATATCGCAGTAAACTTTGATGTTAATTTCTGTTCCAAAAAGGTTGTGGTTATGTAAGGTTTTTAATTTTTTGTTTATATTACCAGCAGGCTCTATAACAGACATTTTATAAGCTTTTCTCAGTTGGAATTATGGGTAGTTAGATTCTGGGAGAAGTTCAGAGGTGATGCAGATTTTAGTTCATTTTTTTTTACACTATGCATTTGTACATTCAGCTAGTGAAAATATACCCTACCTGAATCTCATTGAAATGATGCTTCTGTATAAGTTTACTACCCAAGGTTTGTATGGATTGATACACTGAAAACATCAGATAAGAAACAGAGGTAGGAATCATTTGCTTATTCAATAAATAATGATTTTCCCCCAATTGTAGTTTTCACTAGCATTATAGAATTCATATGAAATCCATTGAAGAGATGTGACTTTATGTGTCAGCTTTGCCTTTACTTGCCATCACAAAGTATTTCAACTGCATTATGCAGCTTCTCCCCATTTTATAAAGCTTTGTAGTCATAGTCCCCCTTCTAAGCAACATAGGAAGTAGAGAGTCTCCAAATTGCCTTTGTAATTCTTGCTGTATAATGTACTGCACAATTTTTATTTGCTTAGTTGCTTTTAATCTAGAAATGTCATTATAGCAAAAGAATACTGTAAAATATATTAACCTATTTTTCTCCCCTCCCTAAAGTTACGTTGGCTACCTATACAGACATTTAAGAAATGCCTGCATATGTTATATACAAAAGTTAAATAATATTGAAATGTAAATATATAAATAATATCAGGATAGGTGTTTTTTTCAGAGATAAAATTCATGTTCAATGTGGCTTTAAAGAGCTAAAGAACCTGTCAGACTGAAATGCCTTCTCCATCTTCTCCCTCCCACACAGGTAAAAAGCCCAACAGTTTGGCAAGGCAAAATATGAAACATTTTTGATCTTGTCTAGTAAAAACAAAGTGGTATTTTCGCATCCACACATAACATTGTTTTAAATTAACCTCGACTGGCCTTTGCAACTTGATTCTGCATGTCTGGTACTCCAGCCAGGCATTGTTATAAGGGTTAGTTTGCAAGCTTCAAGACTTGTAAATGTGAGGCTGAAGCAGCTCAACAGCAGCTCAACCTGAGCAGACAGGCTCTTGGAATTCTTTTAATCTTTTTTTTTTTTTTTTAAATATATCACCTGTAAGAAAGTGAACACTTGCATAATAAACAGGGCTTTTTAATATTTCTTGCTAATGTTTTGTTTTCTTTGTATGAGATTTATTTCTGTCTGACACAGCAGGAAAAAATAACTAAATTTTTTTATTATTTAGATGTGTTTTGTTTTTTTTTTTTTTTCAAATTTGTGAGCCAATTCTTAATGGTCAATGAAATATGAACATATGAACACAAAAGTAAATGACAATATATTATAATTGAGAACTTAAACCATGTGAAAGAGAGGAATTCAGGAAGAACTCAAATGTTATAGAAGGAAAATACTGCAGCAAATGAGGCTCACAAACTCTTAGTAATACTTCTGGTGATTAATTATTAGGATGTGTTTCATGAAAGATCACACTGGTCAAGTTGCATTACTAATTTTTATTATTATTATTATTATCTGAGTGACATTACACAGTTACTTGCACAGTGGTTCCATTGCAGAACAACTTCTGTGACACTGCTCAGGTTGGTGAAGTGTCACCCCCATTTGTTTGTCATCCTTGGCAAATAGGCTTTTGTTACCAACAAGACAAAACGTGTTCTAAACAGCCACTGTGTACTGCATTATAAGAGCAGTAGAAGGTAGGAGATTTCTAGATTAGTCTAGGCAGTTTAAAGTTTGGGATTTTTTTTTTATTTCTTTTTTAGTTTTTCACTGCTGATGAATTCAGTCACTCAAAACTTAGAAAAAGAATGAAGCCTTTCGTTACCAGGAGAAAGGACTTTTCACTTCCCAATTATCTGTGGCAAATACAGAAGGAAAGTAACAAAAACACTAGATTTCTGTTTATAAATTAAGTGACTTGTCTCATTCTGATTCTTGAGAAATATCTACATCACAAAAAAATGCCATTGCAACCAGTAGTAATTGGCATTCGCACTGTTAAGATAACAGAGAAGATGAGAATTGAATAGCTTTGGAGGCTGAGATATCAGCCTCACTATTAGAAGGAGCTGCTCTGTTTTGTAGGTAAATAAGGTACTTTTGGTTCATAGTTTTGTGACCGTTCGCTACTCAGAATGAATAACTTAAAATTAAAACGGCTGTGTCCTGTTTCTAAACTTTCTTCATTAGTGTGTGTCTCTTTTAGAAATGGAAAAATAACTTTTGAATGTCCAACTAAGACGATTGTTAATATGTTGTCTAGTTCAAAGTCTTAATCTTCCAGAAAGGAAGAAAATTGTTGTAAGATTTCCTTATGTCACTGTGAGAGATTCCTTCAGCCCAGCTGTATTTTTGCAGCCCCACAGTTCAGAAGCTGCTATTAGCTACTACTTCATACATTCTTATAAATAGCCTGAAGAGATGATCACTCATTATTTGTTTTTGAAACTCATCATTGCTGTAGTCAGGATCCTAGAGTTCACTTGGCGTTCTCTGGAGGCTCCATGAGGTGTTACTTCGCAAAATGATTTTGGAGGATTAAAATTTAGTTGTAGACAATTGTTATAAAACCACCTTGGATAAAACAATATTTTTAATGGTATTGATTTTTCTAAACTTCATTCGTTTACTCAATTTTTAGATATATATATATTTTTCAAATCCTAGTTCATAGGGCAGAAATAAATATTAGCATTCAGAAAGGTATTTTTACTTCAAACAAACAAACAAACAAACAACTAACAGGATAACCATTAGTGATGCCCTGCCCTGCCTATCCCAAAAAGTGAAGGGAAGACAGAACACTTGTACTCTGCTGCTAGTGTTCTGCCCAAATCTAAAGCAATTGCCTTAAAATTCACAGGTGCATTGCATTTCGACTGCTCCTATCTCATCAATGCTACTGCAAACCAAAATGCTGAGCTTTGCTATGAGATCTGAGACAGACATCAGAACTTTCCAGAAAGGTCAGAAATATTCCCATGCTGCTCCCAATCTCTCTCCCTGTGGGCTTTCAGGCTGCACACAGCCCTGCTCCTTCAAGGTGAGCTGCAGGAAGTGTTTTGCAGCAGAAACTACTTGGTAATTCTTTCTCTGCCTAAAGATGCCAGTGCTTTTAGACTAGGCATCGTGTCAAACTGACAGAGGAAACAGCACAACATTCAATTGCCTACGACTGTAAAGCCTGACACTGTTGATGCAACAAGTAAACCTTAAGGAATGGTACTGGCAGGTAAAAGCATATTGTTTCTAGCTAATTTAGATTTTTCTAGTCAACTGAAGTCTTTCATGAAGACAGATTAGATGTAACAGTGCTGGGACTAAACATTAACTTTACAGAGTAAAGTGCAGAAAAATTTTCCAAAAGTTTTACCAATTTCTCTATTGCAAATACAGACATGCAACTCTTCTTTGTTGCTTGTTTTTCCAGTTACACATTTTTATGATCACATTCTGAGGTGAAGAAAATTCTCAAGCTTATCACTTCAGACTCTGTGAATCCAGCTAGATTCATAAGTTTATTATGTTCCAAACAGCATGTGGATATCCCCTTAATGTAGCATTCACCTTGAATGATTTATAGCCATACCTTTTTTTAAAGTTAAGCCAAATAGTTGAGAAAAATAAGACATTCTGAATCAGCATTCTGTTTTAGCTTAATAACTGCAGGCATACATGTTGGTTACAACTTCATTTACCATATAGGTATTGCCTGAGTACTTAATGAGGCTAAAGCTCCTTCCTTGATCATCCTCCTCCTTGATGAAAAACATTCATTAGCTCCTTACAGATCACCAGACCATTTCTAGAACTACATTTCTTTCCCCTCATGTGATAGTGAAAAGGTTGGTCAATTGTGGGTAGCTTTCCTGTGGTCAATACTTAGCATTAAAAAAATACTGTCTGCTCTTAGTGCTGCTTTGGGACAAGCAAAAGATGACCCTTAGAAGAGGACTAAGTTGTCTTAATCTAGGTCTGTAAATTTTGACTTTTCTTCAGATCATCCTTTCCTCTCTGATTCTCATCTATGAAGGAACTATTGATACCTTATTAAGTGAAAGATGGACAAAAGATTAATAGATACTTCAGAGATACAAGGAAGCAAAAATAATAATATGTGGTTCAGTCCTGAAACATACATTTTAGGACAAAAATTTTGCCGTAATTTTGATGAAAATTGAAAAGACTATATCTTTGCTGATCATCTCTTGTGTCAGTCATGGTATTTTGAGCTCTTAGCAACTATTTTCCATTGTTAATGATTTAAAGTAGTAACTCTCAATACAGTGTTTCTAGTCATTCCCTTCATTTCAGTGTTGTTGTCTTGTTTAGAATCACCAACCAGCAAATAAATAATTAAATAAATAGACAAATAGATAATTTAGATCACTTTTCTCTAAATAAATGACCTAAATAAATTTTCGTACAAGTATACAGCAATTAGATTAGAACTGTGTTCACCTGAATGAGAATCAAAGTGGAGTAGCACTGTCCATTTCATTGAAAAGGTGGTACTCTTTATAAATTTGTTTTGCAATAAATAAAAAACAACATACGTTTTATAAACATAGAAGAAAAGAAATGATAAAAAAAAAATGGAAAGAGGCTGTGCAACAAAATAGCCTTAGAATTACACTCCTATTCTCTGAAGACAATGCATCTTTTGTCTGTCTGTAACAGTTTCTAATTCATTGTTAAAAAGGAAAAAGAAAAAACAAGCAAGCAACAACAACAAAGAGTGACAGAGGGCATGTTGTAAAAGAGAATGAATTGAAAGGTACTGTCAGATAAGCATATAGCATACATTAATATGTTGGAACTAATATTTTATGGAAGAAAAATCAATTTTAGATAGTAAGGCCATAGTCTAGCAAACAGAACCTCACTGGTGTGACTGGTGGGTGGTTGCCCCCATGTAAGCACTGAAATTACTACCTTATTTGAACTCAAACTGAAACCAGTACCTTATATTATACTTCAAAACACAGTATCTCTAGCAGGGCACTAATTGTGATTTTTAGATAAGGTTTAGGTGCAAGAAAAAAACAAAACAAAACAACAGTATTTATGTTGTTTATACAGATATCCACACTACAATTGCCATGTTCCTTCATAAAGCATTTATGTCCATTACAAACTCCATCCTCTGTTACACTTTTATTAGAAATAAAATTATATATGAGCAAAATAATTTTTTTATTATAAAACATTTTTTATTGATGTAAATATGTTTTATTTGTTGGTTGACTTTGGAGCTGACTGATATTTTTATCTATCTTCTGGCATAGCTTAAACGTATTTGGGGAAAAAAAAAAAATCTATGATCCAATTGTGTAGAAGTCCCTGTTATTATAAATTCTGCTAACAATAGTGGGCATCAATTTGAGATGTCACTGATTTCTGGATTTTTTTTAGTTCAACCAGAACATGTGCAGCACATGGGGATATACTAATATTTTCAGTAGAGACAACAGAGTAAGCATGAAAGGTCTCCTAGATCATTTTTTAAGGAAGAAAGAATACTAATAATCTTTATGTGAGCTTTTATAAAACTACAACCACTTTTAATGACCTATATTTGTGCATTGTATATTCATCTTTCTTATATTCCTTTTTTTTTGTTGCAATCTACTCTTTTCTTTGAGTTAAATCAGAACCAAAGTGTAAATTTAGATTGATTGTAATGATAATAGGGATACATGTTTGTAGTATATTTGCTACACACAGTAGCAAAGACTCCAATGTATTTATTGGCTTCCCCCACAACATCTCTAACATGTTTCTATGAATATTTTTTTTAAACCTTATTGTGCCCATTAATAGGCAGCGGCCTGCAGTTACATCCAATTAAATACATATAGTCTGAATTTCCAAAGTATGTATGTATGTATGCATGTATAATTTCTCATTTAAGATAACTAAGATTTCTTAAGTATCTGGCTCAGTATTAAAGAAATATAAAGAATATTTCTTTTTTGTTTTGTTTTGTTTTTAATATTGTTTAGATGTGTAGCAGGAAGATCTGATGAAACTACAAAGTACTGAGCAAAGAGTACATTCTTAGGACTTAGGAGCTTAGGAAGGATTTGAATATTATAAAAGTGGTTACAATTCCTGAA
The DNA here is from genome assembly GCF_009769625.2 of Cygnus olor. Lineage (NCBI taxonomy): Eukaryota > Metazoa > Chordata > Aves > Anseriformes > Anatidae > Cygnus > Cygnus olor. The sequence continues at coordinate 122,836,462 of NC_049169.1, read as the reverse complement.
AAAATACATATATATATATATGTATATATATTTATATGGAAGAGCAGAAGTAGTTTGGGGTTTAAAGGCATTCACTTTTATGAAAGACAAGAAAATGGGATTTGAGGGATAATACTATTTTGTTCATTGTACAACTTATTTCATATTGTTAAGTTCCAATATTACAGCTTCTCTACTCTCTTTAATTAAACAAATGTAATTATTAACTTGTTTTAAGTAGAAGTGCAATGATTTAGAGTATTTCTGTTAGTGCTATTTAAACATATTTTAAATACTTTTTTCCTATTAGTTATTTTATCATTATGATAACAGTTTATACTATTGCTTACCTTGTCATGAGTAAGGTGAAATAACAGGTGTCTGAAAATATCGTATTGAATGTGATTTTCAGAGAATGTAACAGTGAGTCCAATAGATGATGCAGCAGCAACATTATATTTATGTGTATCCACTGTAATACCTGCTTAAAAACAGGATTTATATTGGCATTTTTAGATGGAAGTTTTGAACATTTTTTGGTGCTCCCTTATAACTGGCTGCAGAAAAGGTGGTCTTGTTTATACAGAGTAACATAATTCTGTTGCATGTCCTTCTTACAGAGGACATGCAGTCTATAGTGGGGGTCTGTAATTGGTATGATAGCTTGAAAAATACTAGCAACAGCCCCCAGATAGCCATAAAACTGCAGAGCTGAAATCCACCCAGACTGCTCTGGCATTTTTTTAACTGGGTCCATGTCATCCTGAAACACTATGTAAATTCCGAAGTAGAATTCTTGAATTTGCCATGTGAAATACTTGTTACTGCAATAGAGTAATTTTCTATAATGTTATAGATGTGTTTCACAGCAAAATTCCTAACTCATAGGAATTATGCCTAAAATAGAGGAAAAACTTCCAAATTCATCATCTGTTCTTCTCTTGCATGTTTTTTCTTCACAGATACACCCTCCTTTTTTTTTTTTTTTTCTTTTTTTTTTTTTCCAACTGTCTTATTTAACTCACTCACATTGATTATGTCCAATCTGCAGCACCTCTCCCTTAGGCTGATGACTGAATGTCTGAAATCCTTCACTGGAACTCTCTCTCCTTATGCTTTGTCATACCGATGATGACTTTAAGAAGGGCATGAAACAGACACTATTACTCCAGTTCTCCAACACTGCATCTTAGAATCATAGGATCATAGAATGCCTTTGGTTGGACAGGGTGTTAAAGATCATCCACTTCCAATTCCCTTGCCATTGGCAGAGATGCCATCCACTAGATCAGGTTGCCCAGGGCCGCATCCAAACTGATCTTGAACACTTCCAGGGATGGGGCATCCACAGCTTCTCTGGGCAATCTGTTCCAGTGCTCCACCACCCTTCCAGTGAAGATTTCCCTCCTAACATTAAATCTAAACCTATCCTCTTTTAGTTTAAAAGCATTACCCCTTGTCCTATTATTATCTGCCTGAGCAAAAAATCATTTTCCATCTTTTTTATAAGCCCCCTTTAAGTACTGAAAAGCCACAGTAAGGTCTCCCCGTAGTGTTCTCTTCTTTAGGCTGAACAACCCAAGCTCTCTTAGCTTCTCTTCATAGAAGTGCTCCATCCCTCTGATAATCTTCATGGTCCTCCTCTGCACTTGCAGTAATGGTCTACAACCTCGAGCTGGGAGTTTCAGACCTGGATTCAGCACTTCAAAGTGGGGCCTCATGAGGGCAGAGCAGAGGGGTACAATCACCTCCCTTATCCTGCTGGCCACTCCCCTGTTGATGCAGCCCAGGATGCAGTTGGCTTTCTGGGCTGCAAGTGTGCACTGATGATTCATGCCAAGCTTTTCATCCACCAGAACCACCAAGTCCTTCTCTGCAGGGCTGTTCTTCTCCCAGTCTGTACTCAAGTCTGGGATTGCCCCAGTCAAGGTGCAACACCTTCCACTTGGACTAACTGAACCTCATTAAGTTCACATGGGCCAACTTTTCTATTTATCTTCCCATAAATACACTCCCCTAGACAGGTCAAAAGGGATCACATAGGGCAGCATACAGCCTTGTGCCTACTATGTTTTCCAAAAGAAAATATTCTCTGCTAGATCCATCCTGGAATGGAAAGAAAATCTTCACATATTTAATGAACTACTTGATTTCACAGAATCACACAGAATCACAGAATTGTAGGGGTTGGAAGGGACCTCAAGAGATCATTGGGTCCAACCCCCCTGCCAAAGTAGCTTCCCTAGAGCAGGTTGCCCAGGCAGGCGTCCAGAGAGGCCTTGAATATCTCCAGAGAAGGAGACTCCACAACCTCCCTGGGCAGCCTGTTCCAGTGCTCCATCACCCTCACTGTGAAGAAGTTCTTTCGCATGTTGGTGTGGAGCTTCCTGTGCTCCATCTTGTGGCCATTACCCCTTGTCCTGTCCCAACAAACCGCTGAAAAGAGGTTGGCCAAATCCCTCTGTCTCCCACACCTCAGGTGTTTATACACATTGATGAGATCCCCTCTCAGTCTTCTTTCCTCCAGGCTGAACAAACCCAGGTCTCTCAGCCTTTCTTCATAGGGAAGATGCGCCAGGCCCCGCATCATCTTTGTTGCCCTCCGCTGGACAAAATTTCTTGTAGTTATTGTACAGGTCTTACTATAATTACATTTGGCAGTGTTTTTAAATAAACATGATGAAAAAAGATGTGACAATATATATATTATTTTTACATACTTCAGAATACATCAACATTGTTACTTTATAACAAGCATTTCTATCCCTTTACCCTTCTCATTACACCTCAAATCCATTTATTTTTCTGGGAACACCAAAACTTATGAGATTAAAGACAAAACAAATACTGGGACTTAAACTACAAAATTATGTAGATACTTTTTTTGATTTTGTATATTAAGAAGTAAGTGCAAATGTAAAACTTGTAAATGCAAAACAAATGAAACAAAGAAAACAACAACAAACAACTAGTAAATCCAAAATAGTAAACACATTAATAAACCCTCAGATATCATCTAATAAATATATTTTACAATGAGAAAGTGACTCATTGTTCATTAAAAATATTAATAGAATCATAGAATCATAGATGGCCAAGGACCCATTCCAGCCTGGCCTTGAACACCTCCAGTGATGGGGCATCCACAGTTTCTCTTGGCAACATGTTCCAGTGCCTCACCACCCTTACAGTGAAGAATTTCCTCTCAATGTCTAGTCTAAATCTATCGTCTTTTAGTTTAGACCATTCCCCCTTGTCCTATCATCATCTACCGGAGTAAAGAGTCCTTATCCATCTTTTTATAAGCCCCCTTTAAGTATTGAAAAGCGGCAATGAGGTCTCCCCAGAGCCTTCTCTTCTCCAGAACAGGAGCTGAACATCCCCAGCTCTCTCAGCCTTTCTTCATAGGACAGGTGTTCCAGTCCTCTTATCTTTGTAGCCCTTCTCTGGACTCGCTCTAACAGGTCCACATTTTTCTTGCACTGGGGGCCCCAGACCTGGACTCAGCACTCCAGGTGGGGCCTCACAAGGGCAGAGTAGAGGGATACAATCACCTCCCTCGACCTGCTGATCACCCTTCTTTTGATGCAGCCCAGGATGCAGTTGGCCAGCACACTTCTGGCTCATGTTGAGCCTTTGGTCCACCAGAACTCCCAATTCCTTCTCTACAGGGCTGGTCTCAGTGAGTTCTCCCAGTCTGTACTCATGTCTGGGATTGCCCTGACCCAGGTACAGCACCTTGCACTTGGACTTGTTGAACCTCATTAGGTTCACATGTGCCCACTTCTCCAGCCTGTCCAAGTCCCTTTGAATGACATCTCTTCCTTCTTTGGTATTAACCGCACCACTCAGCTTGGAGTCATCTGCAAACTTGCTGAGGGTGCACTCAATCCCCTCGTCTGTCATTGATGAAAATATTGAAAAGCACCACTCCCAAGACAGAACCCCGAGGGATACCGCTCGTCACCGTTCTCTACCTGGACATTGAACCATTGACCACTACTCTCTGGGTGCGACCATCGAGCCAATTCCTTATTCAGCAGATGGTCCACCCTTCAAATCCATATCTTTCCAATTTAAATATTTGGGTGTCATGTAGGACTGTGTCAAGGGCCTTACAGAAATCCAAGTAGATGATATCAGTCAGTCTTCCCTTGTTGACTGATGCAGTTATTCCATCAACAGATTGGTCAGGCACTATTTAACCTTGGTGAAGCCATGCTGGCTTATATTCTTTTAACTCAGCAAAAAAAAATGGAGGAAAATTCATAAAACTGTTACAGCTTAATTCACCTTGAGACTGAATACTCTTTCAGTCCTTTCTTTTTTGAAGACTTTTTACATGAAAGAAATGGAGCAGAGAAGTTTGAATAACATATTACGTATATAATGGTATATATAAAATCAGCTGTAAAAACAGTAACTTTTCATTAGAGTGAACTAAAACAAAGTTACAAAATTAAGGGAGATTCACAGCAAAATGAGTAATCATGGATATCAAAAGTGGAAACTTACAGAACTGAACTACATACAAAATATGTTCATACTTTTATGTAGAATACTCCTTAGTAAAATGTTATGATGTTTTTAGTGACATTGAGAAGGAACTTCATTATTATAGGTCTACTGTTGTCTTCAGACCATAAAATTAAATTGTAACTAGTTCTCAGGTGGCTGTAACAGAGCAGCCTTACTTCTTATTCTTGGGGAAAAAAAAAAAAAAAAAGAAAAAAAAAAAAAGCCTGTGGCAGACTTACAAGGGGTACATGAACTTGCTGTAGTAAGTCTAATGAATGGCCATCTGCAGTACATGACATCTCAGCCAGGAGGGGCTCAGAGAGCAGGGTTGCCTCAGCCTGGAGGAAAGAAGACAAAGGATGATCTTGTCCATGTGTATGAATGTCCAATGGTGGAAGACAACAGAACCAGACTCTCCAGTGGTGTCAAGTGACAGTACAAAAGGCAATGGGTCCAAACTGAAACACAGGAAAACCCGTGTAAACTTATGATGATTTTTGCATTTTTTTGTTATGAGGGTGGTCACACACTGGGGCACCAGAGGGGTCATGGAGCCTCCATCCTTAGCAATATTCAACACCCAACTGGACATGACATGACCCTGAGCAGCCAGGCTCCTTGACACTGCTCTGAGCAGGGTTTTGGATCAGACAATGTCCAGATGTGCATTCCTACCTCAGTTGTTCGATGAATCTTTGAAAAGATATTAATGAACAAACAAACAAAAAAAAAAAAAAAAAAAAAGGAACAATTAATAACTGTGGATAAGAAGTGCCAGTTGAAAAAAACTTGCTGTGGCATGTTTCTTTCCTCATCTTTTTCATAGAAATTAATTTATTGAGAGGCTGCAACAGGCCAGGAGTTCTGACTTTAAATTATATCTGAGCTTTTTATCTTCCTTTTTTATTTGACGAGTTCTTTACAATCCTTAGGTAGCCACACACCGGGCAAATAAAATTGTGAATTTCATAACTGACAGCTGCATTCTAAAAATATCATGTTAAACTTGGGTACCAATATAATAGCTTCTTGAATGTTGGTGATACCATTAGGAAAAAGAGAAAGTCATGTCAGTGCATCTTTTTGTAACTGGATTGAAATTATCAATCAGCTGGAATGTTTAGTAACTGAAACACCTTTTAATTGTGACAGTTATCATTTAGTTAGCCAATGCAGAAAGGAAGTACATGCCTGAAAAAGTGAAAAAGAGATGAGGTTTTATCATTCCTAGATGGCAGCTGATGGTCTCTTTTGCTACAATGTTCTTGTGACAGGATTCATTGGCCAGGTTTTTGTGGGGCTATCACTGAGCTCATAAGTAAATAGCTGCTCAGATGAAAGACAGTATTCAGAATAGCCACCCTGGGCACTTACTTTTTGGAGTCAGCTTTCAGACTGACTGACTGCACTGCTGGGTTAGCCCCTGTATTTTGGATGGATTCCAGTATGGGTAATTGCAGTCTGCTGAATGTAATTATCCCATGCACTTTCAATTTACTGTGGTATTCACTTCCGGTCTTGTGCAATTCTGTGAGCTGTTTTTAATTGCTTCATTTTCTTACAGAGAATGCTGTACTTTAGTAGAGAAGGAAATGATTCTTCCCTCCTTTCTTCCCATTTCCCTCTCCTCCCTCTCTGGATATACACATGCATACTTACTAAAGCAGTTGGCTTCTTCTATTGCAGTCTATTGCTAGATAAAAAGTGAAATATAGCTTATCAGTTATTTATGATACATAGTTTAATCATTTTCAGATTCATTGCTGTTCCAAATATTTCAAAGAGAATTGGAGAGTGGCAAGTAGAATAGCTAATACCTCTGCTCTCCAGAAGTAGAAAGCATGGCATGTTTCAGTTACATTCAGTGATATTAGAGGTACAACTTAGCTGCATCACAGTTATAGAATCGTCATAGAATCACAGAAATCCAAATCATGCATTGCATCATCTATGTATCTCACTGACCACTTCAAAATTTTTCAGGTTTGTGCTGATGAAACTGATATTTTAAAGTGCATAACCTTAACAAAACTGCAGAAATCTATGACATCTGTGTACCTACACAGGAGTCACACAAAGTACATTTTTCATACAAGATAAAAGTAAATCAAAATAGAAGAGAGGACATATAAATCAACCACTGATTATCAGGAGCAAATGTAGAGGATGTTGTTAGGGAAAAGTAGTTTGTCTTTTTGTTTAAGTTGAAGCTGTATACTTCAATGAAGATGAGTACAGAGAAAATTCACTCCATAGCTTGAGCCTGCAGGTCTGTTCTGAAATTTGCCTGGGTGTTTCCTTCCAAAGATATAAATCACTCATGGAAACCACATTTCAGCTTCAGCTTCTCCATAAGAGTTCATAACAGTTCCATAAGAGTTCCATAAAAGTCCCTACAGTAAGAAAACTGATTTCACTGGCGAAACAAACAAACAAACAAACAAGAAAAAATCAGTATTTATCACAATACATAGTAACAATTTTTTAATTCATCTGAAATAACTGCCTCTGACTGACATTTTAAAAATCATTTTCTGTTACTGTTTACCATGCCTCAGATCCCTAAAGATATTGAGATGTCTAACTTCAACTGCAGTCTATTCTTAACTATGAGTCAGTTGCTTAAAGTTGAATATTAGAAGCCTATTCCATTTGAAGATCTGTGGTTATGTAAGAAATAAAACAAGCTATTATTTTGTTTTAAAAGAAAAATGTACAGCTAAGGACACCAGGACTTTCTAATGTTTCTTTGAACTCATCCAGACATTTGCAGCTCCTCTAAAAACACCTTTCACGTCAACAAAAGTGTAAAAATACATACATTAGTTTTCTAATACCATTTTATTTCAGCAATAGTTATAAACGTTCCTTACTTTTATATGAAGCATAAGTAGGCAAGCGAGCTGAATGCTATCTCATTTATGGTGCTAAAAAGCAAATCCCTGCAGTGGATTTTGCACTATCAACCAGGTTGAAGGGATTACTTGATCTGAAGGAAGATGCTGGTTTGTAATGTCCTACTCATGTCAACGAGAAACAGCTAGTAGACCTGAACTTCAAATGTGATAAAATTATATACATGCTGCCATGCAATATTAGATAACACTAAATACAAGACAACCATGGAGAAAATACTAACAAATTTTTAACTTCAAGTTTTATGTCAAAAATAATTTCCTAACTTTTAGCTTCTGAACATAAAGGAAAATTACTGTCATTCTTTTTTCTACAATTAAACACTCACATGCTACTCTCCTCAAAAAATATTTTGTTATTACGTACCATTTCATATAAAACATTAAAAAAATATATCGTGGCATGTAAGTCAAGTAATATCATCCTATGTTGCACAAGTGGTGAGTTAAAAAGTTAATCACCTTTATGCATGCTGCTGATGGAGAAAAATGTAGTTCCTTGAATATACTTTGGAGGTTCACTGTCTGAATGCGTCTCTTTGTCACTTTATCAAATATCTGAGTACGTGACTTCCTGTGACAAGTATTCAGAAAGTTCATTAACACTCAAATACAAGTGATACGTATTGTAGAAACTCACATTCTACCATTCAACACCTGTATATGAATTAGCATATGGAGATATGAGTAATTGTTTTAAAGAAAATTTCACCTCTGAACCACATTTGAGTTCATTGTGAATATAATTAGATCTGCCATACTCCTCTCTGTAAGCCTGCAGATAAGGCACATTATATATATATATATATCTTCTGCTTTAATCCTTCTGCTTAAAGATGATAGGGAGGCACTGATGTGCCAATATATAGTACCAATGATGTGTTCTGAACCCAACCCCTCTAAATAATAAAATATCATGTAATGTCCTTTTCTAAGAAACACTTGTTTTTTACACAAAGGAGGAGTAATTCTTTTAAACAAACACATTATAGTGGAACCACTACAATAAATGGAAAAACATATCCCACATTATTCATTCCTACTCAGACAGGAACTCCAACATCAACTTCATTTGACCTTTCATTAATAATGACCAAAGGAACATGTTTTCTCTCTCTGTATGCCAACATGGCATCTTTGTTGGCGGTTTGTAAAACACATTAATTCAACAGTAACAGTTAAATTGTTATCTTTATGGGAGTAGTTACTGATAGACTTTAACTTTGGAATGAAGTCATGGATATATTCCATAGGTATATGAAGAATATATTCAGGGATATATTCAATATTTTTATGAGACTTAGCCTCATGAAAAATCTCCCAAGACTTGGGAGGTTGTAGCAGGTTCTAATTTTTAGTACCACTAAGATTTTAATAGATTTTAATATTGTTGAGTTTTGGCTGAACTCTGTAAATGTTCATTACCTCGTCATGTAAAGATACTTTATTTGAATGAGCCAGCAGTGTGCCCTGGCAGCCATGAGGGCCAACCATATCCTGGGGTGCATCAAGCACAGCATTACTAGCCAGTCGAGGGAAGTGATTGTCCCGCTCTACTCTGCGCTGGTGCGGCTTCACCTCAAGTACTGTGTGCAGTTCTGGGCACCACAGTACAAAAAGGATGTAAAACTGTTGGAGAGTGTCCAGAGGAGAGTGACGAAGATGGTGAAGGGCCTAGAGGGGAAGGCATATGAGGAGCGGCTGAGGTTACTTGGCCTGTTCCGCCTGGAAAAGAGGAGGCTGAGGGGAGACCTTATCGCGGTCTACAGCTTCCTCACAAGGGGGAGTGGAGGGGCAGGCACCGATCTCTTCTCTTTAGTGACCAGTGATAGGACCCACGGGAATGGTGTCAAGCTGAGGCAGGGGAGGTTTAGGCTAGACATCAGGAAGAGGTTCTTCACTGAGAGGGTTGTTGCACACTGGAACAGGCTCCCCAGGGAAGTAGTTGCTGCACCAAGCCTGTTGGAGTTTAAGAAGCGTTTGGACTGCGCGCTTAATCACATGGTCTGAATTTTTGGGTAGACTTGTGTGGTGCCAGGAGTTGGACTCGATGATCCTTGTGGGTCTCTTCCAACTCGGGATGTTCTATGATTCTATTTGAGAAAGAGATTTTCTCAGAATTTGCATCTCTAACTCTATATTATGATAATGTAAATAACACTGAATTAAATGGAAATTCAAGTATGAGAATATTTGAGAGACCTCCCAAGGTGCAAGAAATTCTGGAAGACAAATATTGTGCTACTATAGAATGGCTACGGTGGGATTATCAAACTTTAATGAAGCATTCCTAATACTGGAGGAAGTGATGAAACACACCTTAGAAATAGAAATACCAGCAGTTTGGTGAATTTATACCTTTTTTTCTTTTACAGTTGTTTTCTGTGTGCTGAAAGAGTGCTTGGTGTTTATAAAACACAGAGAGAGCAGAGGATACTTAGAGGGATGCCTGATGACTTTCAGAGCTTTTGTGAAGCCACAGCATATATTGTGTGATAATGCTGTTTGAAAGCTGGCCGAGAATCCTACTGCTTTTTATTTTAAGAGTTTACAGGGAATGATGATTTTATGGGAGATAGTTTACTGCTTTGTCAAATGAAATTCTTGCTGAATACAAAGACATTCACAAACATCTCTTTCCCATTGAAACTGTCAGAAGCCTACAATGAAACCTTTTTTTTGATCAACTTTGGGTGGGATTTCACCTATAGACACCATCAAGAAAATACTTGCTTTATCACTGTTTCGTAAACTGTAAGAGTGACAACTGATTACCAAGACAATTTATAAGTGCAAAAGAAAAGGGTAAGTTATAGGAAAATGCTGGAAGGCATCATGGTTTGTCTTGTTATGTTATTCAGATGTATCTGTCATATCATTTGTTGTACACACAAACCTTCCTGAAGGGAACTTCTTTGTTTGTTTTAATTATGAGCAAGCTGATCAGAGATCACTGGTCAGCTAGTACTATCATTTTTTTTTTTTCAGTGAGAAAGCAGAATAAGTCATTTGAGTACTGAATGTTCTCTGGAGGCTGAAAAGATCAATTTCAGCCAATTTTAGCCAATTAAAGAAACTGGATGCAGGAATAATAACTGGGTTTACAGAACGGTTGTTCATACTGAAGTATACTAATTCAATATAATCATGGCAAGATGATGATCACCTCAGCTAACCCTTCAATGAAACACATTGAAAAAAACTTGGCAAACTCATCAGCCATGATGTGAGAAGTCAAGCACTAAAATTTGATAGAGAGAGAAGATTCTACAAGAAGAGAACATGATGAGCTGTAACAATGGAAGGAAGGTAGCAACATGGCTACTATCACTGTTTGCAAAAGTGGAAAATCCTGTATTATACAACAGCAAAGGAGTCTGGAGTATATAGCTAATTATTTATGTAAAATTCTCCAGTAAAACTCATTTGTATGTGTAGCATAGAGAGGCATTGAAGGTGTACGTATATGAAGAAGCCTGATAGATCAAAATGGGTGATGAGAATGGCAAGAAAAGACCTAGATATTTTGTGACCCAAGTGTATATACATACATACTCTATAAGTATGAATACATATATTCTGTAAGTGTGTATATATATACACAAACTTATTATATATATTATATATGAAATTAAATAGTATTCTATATATAATATAGAATATACCTATATTATATATAATTAAATATTATTTTATTTATATATATACATATGTATTTATTTATTATATATACATATGTATTTATTATATATACACACATATATATAGATGAATATATACATATTTATTTATTATATTACATATGTATTTATTTATTATATATACATATGTATATATATATTTCACATCTAGAGAATATTATTTTCTGCATTACACAAAATTACACAAAATAGGTTACTTTGTTTTTCATTACTCACCAGAACTATAGCAGACCCAAACTTTTTTTGGTATGTATGTCTTGTTTGTGCTCTCACGTGAGCCAAGCTACCTAATGCTATTGTGGAAATACCTTTTAAATGAAGTTTTCAAGTCTGCCTTGTAAGTGCAGTATGATAACATCATGACCAGCATGAACTGTCTGCTGATCTCCTTGGCAATCACTTGGCCCTGCAAGACTCATCAGAGCATTTTACGGTTGTGACAGCACCCAGTTGACCACCTGTCCTCCCAGGGTCCCCTAGAATGTGAAGTCTGGCAGGCAAACACTCTCTGTTCCATGCCTTATTTTTGCCGGGCCTCCCATTTGTTGTATAGCAGAAAAAGAGCACAAATCAGCCCAACAAAAAGCATGCTCATAATTGCTTGTAACCAGAGGATTTTGACATCACTGGTCATGGTGTTGACATACTTTATAGGGGAGAAGCCATCACCTGCAGACATTGATGGCCTCTATGCCAGACTGCCTAGGCCTTCCCAAAAGAGTGGATATTGCCAGATTAAAATACAGAGTTAAGCTAACAGTTTGAGAAAATCCTTTTTTAACCCTGATACCTGCCCACCCCCAAAACAGTTTGTTACCCTTTTTAAAGTCCTAAAATAATTGTGCTGGAAGTGCCTTCTGTTAAATAAAAGGACAGACAAAAAAACTTTTCTCCTCAAAATGTCCTTAATTTTGAAGCTTTCTTTGCAATCACTCTATTAATATAATTACTTCTATTTATTAAAATAAATTTATAACATAATGTTTAGTATTTCTACATAGATCTTTTTTAGCAGTAGATAAAATTGAACGGATGGTAGCTGGAAGTATATCTGATTTGATATTTGTAATTATTTTTGAGTTTGAAGCACTGGCTTTGTATGTGGAATTTTATTTTATTTTAGCATTTGCCACTTTTCCTATGTTACGTTCAAGATGCTTGGGAGAAGCTTCTTTATTAGTCCAACAAATTAACATTATGATACTACAAATGCCACTGCTGTAATTCAATGCAAACATAAATTTCAATTTTCTTACTTTCTTATAATATGTGCAATTATTCTGAGTAGAATTAGCACTATATATAGTTGTATTCTGGGTGAAACAAGTGTCTGCACAGACTACTAGATAGGGAAAACCAGGAGATGACAATGAAAAGGAGAAGAAATAGAGAGAGAGAAAAGGAGGGAGAGGAAGGGAGGAAAGCAAGTACTCTTCAATAAATAAGTCTTAGATTTTACAGATGTGTAGAGTCAGTCAAATGATGAGTCATCAAAATGCTTCAGACTCAGGCTGTCTTTCACTGTATTTGTTTTAAAAAACATATTTTCCTTTGAAAATTTATGTTTTTCTGAGTAGCTGTATAGCAAAAATCCACTGAAATTTAGCTGATGGCTTTAGAAATGCTTCTCAACTTGTGTCCTTATAACTTACATGAGTAAATATCTAGTAGTTCTGTTGAATGATCACTTTTTACCAATTTGTTAATCTGTACTCTTTATCAAAAACAGAAGTTGCTGAAATGCAACATTAAAAAAAAAAAGTTTTTAGCATTTATTTTGTCATGCAAAGATCATTACGCTTTTATCTATTTAAAAAAAAAAAAAAATTTCAAAGCTAAATTACTGTCTTAGAGAACTCATAGTGGAATATATTGTCTGTGACCTTCAGGTTATGAGTTTAAACTCACGTAGGTCAGTTGGATATTCAGATCATTATTATCTGATAGCTCACTAAAATAGGAAACTTGTACTACAGTGCTTTTGGTCCATAAATAGAGGTCTTCAGTTTCTATTCTTATTATTCCACACTTTTCATCTTCTCTTAAGTTATTGCAATTAAGTCAGAACCTAAGACTTCTTTAATTTTGCACTTTCTTATGCAATCTGTCTTCCTGACCCTCAAGTTTTAGACACCTCTGAAAAATATATGGCATTTCTTTCTAGACCTCAGACTAAGTGCACCTATAGGGGTTTTGGTAGATTATGGGCTAGCACGTTCAATGTCACAGTGCAGAACACGGTCCCTTCCCAGTAAATGAGTTTCAGCTCCCATACTTTCTTTGGAGGAATAAAGTAGAAATGCTGTAGCCATTATGCTTATTCAGTAACTATATTAAAACCAAACAAGCTCACTAACTAACTAAAAACCTGGCAATGAAAGATAATGTTGAAAGAAGGTATACTTAAAATCCAAATAAACTTTTTTCTCCATGATTCAATTTTTTTAGTAGCTGAGATGTTGAATATGGAGGAATTGGTCATTTTTCTTCATTTCCTGGCTTGAGGTTCAAAAAAAAAAAAAAAAAGAAAAAAGAAAAAAGAAAAAAAGGCAGATTAAGAACTGCATCAAGCTTGGTTGTTGTTGTTATTGTTTTCTTTTGTTATTGGTTTGTTTGTTTGTTTGTTTGTTTGTTTGTTTTGAGCTGTTAACAAATAAAAAAGCCATTAAAATTATGTGGTGGTTTTACTCAGGTGGGCAGACGAGCTCCACCACAACTGCTCTCTCACTCCCCCTCCTCAAAGGGAAAAGGGGAGAAAATATGATGAAAAGTACTCAAGAGCTGAGATACGGACAGGGAGATCATTCAAAAATTATCATCATGGGCAAAACAGACTCAGCATAGGGAGATAAATGTAATTTATTACCTATTATTAACAAGCTAGAGAAGTGAGAAACTAAATGCGAAATAAAAACACCTTCCCTCCACTCACCCTCTTCTACCTCCTCCCCCGAGCGGTGCAGGGGAATAGGGACTGGGGGCTGTGATCAATACCTAAGGCTTTGCCTCCACCACTCTTTCAGTCATTCTATTCCCCTGCTCCACGTGGGGTCCCTCCCACAAGATGTAGTCCTTCCCAAACTGATCCAGCATGGACTTCCCACAGGCAGCACCTCTTCAAGAACTGCTCCAGCACAGGTCCCCCACGGGCTGCAGCTTCCCCCAGACCCCCTGCTCCTGAATGGGCTCCTCTCCACGGGCTGCAGCTCCCCCCAGACCCCCTGCTCCTGCGTGGGCTCCTCTCCACGGGCTGCAGCTCTGGCCTGGGGCCTGCTCCTGCGGGGGCTCTCCAAGGGCCACAGCCTCTTCCAGGCCACATCCACCTGCTCCATGTGGGCTCCTCCATGTGCTGCAGCATGGAGATCTGCTCCATGTGGGACCCATGGGCTGCAGGGGGACAGCCTGCTCCACCAGGGGCCTCTCCACAGGCTGCAGGGGAACTGCTGCTGTGTGCCTGGAGCACCTCCTGCCCTCCTTTTGCACTAACCTTGGTGTCTGCAGGGCTGCTTCTCACTCCTTACTCTCCCAGCTGCTGTTGTACAGCTTTTTTTTTTTTTTTTTTCTATTTTATTTTATTTTATTTTATTTTATTTATTTTTTTTTTTTCTTAAATCTGCACTCACAGATGTGCAAACAACATTGCTCATTGACTCGACTCTGGGCAGTGGCGGATCCTTTTGGAGCCAGCTGGAGCTGGCTCTGGTCTGACATGGAGCAGGGGCTGGACTCTTTTCACAGAGGCCACTCCTGCTGCCCCCCATACCAAAACCTCGCCACATAAACACAATACAAATAACTATGGAAAATATTCTCTTCTTGTGGCTTGCTCTTTGTCATCTAAAATATGACAAGTTAAAATATATTTCATATAGGGTAGAGTAACGATGTATGTGTTATCGCTCTAGTTTGGTAATTGATAGAAACCAAAACAAACTTCTTCAAAGAAGAGCAATGAAGTTCATGTGTCTTATCAAAAGTGATTGTTATAGTAACTGTAATCATGTAATATCTCCTACATATTTTATAGGTATATAGTACACATAATTAAAAGGGAGATTTGATAAGTATGTGAATCAATAATCTCACATACATCTTTCTTGTTTTACTATTCATGAGTGATGATTTGCCTCTAAGAAAGAATGTTTTAAATCAAACCTTTTTAAATTTTATTTTGAAATCTGAATTTGAAAGTCCTTTTCCTTACAATACCATAACAGACTTTTATAGAATGATTATTACTAGGTTACAATTGTTTATAAATATTGATAAGTGGGCTCTAATTTAAAAATAAAAAATAATAATAAAAAGGTGAAAATCTGTTGTATGTCTTTCTTTGCTTTACGAACATACATAAATGAAAATAAATATTGTAGTTTGTATCTCATTAGTCTATCCACATTAATCTATCTAGAAGAAGAAAGATGTTATATAAATGAAGTACTTACAAAGAAACCTTTTTATTATTACGTTGTATACTATTACACTTGACAAACATTTCTGAAAACTGAAGTTGCAAAGATTGCAAAATTATTTTTATAAGTGAACCCACAAGCTCATATAAGAGGGTATGACTGCCTTTTTTTTTTTTTCTTTCTTTCTGGTTTCCTAGTACTTAAAAAAAAATCACACAGAAGGCTTTTAATGAGCAATTCAAACACTCTTTTATATACTCTCCAACCCTAGTTTTCAAGAGTCAATTTCTGGCAGGGGTTGGGGACGGGGCTTGAATATTAAATACAAAACCTGAAGTGAGTGTTCTGTTCAGGAGCCAAATTGAGAACTAGAAGTCAAAAGACCAGCTGTGAAAACAAATTGTGATGGGGATAAAAGTTAATTTATATGTGTAGTGAAAACAATTTGAAAGAAAGTAATCATTTTATTTATTTATTACCTTAGGCATAAGGATTAAGGAATATCCTTATGTTTTTAATTTACTAAGTTTCAAACTGCAAGTTGCAATGATTCATTTGAAATCAATCATCATTTTTTTTCAGGTTTTCTGAAAACTGGGAGACTTGTGTATTACATTTGATATACCTCTTGCCCAAAACCTCCATCCCCAAGAGACAGATTTTATAAGTTTCACAAACTACTCAGGAAAATACCAATTGATTCATTAATAATATCTCCCACAGAAAGCAATGATAAGAGATCAGTCAGATGTGCATAAGTATCCTCTTCCTCAGCTCTTAACAGGTGATTTTTTTTAATCCAGACTTCAGAAAATAGCAACGCATCAAGATGCCCTTCAAGAAGGGTACCTGAGGTCATAACTAAATTTTCTTTTCCTGCTCTGTCTCTGTGAAACGTCTGTGCCTCATGCAACTATACAACCATGTATAGCAGCCATATGCAATGGCTGTGGCCAACCTGATCTAAGGATGGTAATAGTTGGCAAGAGTCTTGCTCTGAGCAAGTTGGACAAGGTGACCTCCTGAGATCCCTTGCAGCCAGTATTTCTGTGGTGATAGAGCTGTGCTCTTTTCTCAGGAAAGCAAGATATGGAAACTTCTCACACTAATGTTAAAAATGCCTTTTCAAGATAGGAATTTGATATTGCAGTGAGTGGTACATGGATACAGGTTTTGTAAGTCTGTAACCTTTAAAAAAACAGGACTCGCATCTTTTCATTGGTGGAAGCGATATTCAGACCATGATTTGAAAGCCCTGACTGGCAGGTAGGAAAGAACAAACAAAAGCCTGATCTTCCTAATATACTTGAGAGTCCTACTGAAATGGCATTAGACTGGGGAATGGAAAGTTGTTCTGTTGGATGTCATCTATGGAAAATGCGTTTGCTGCTTCTATTGCAGTAGTAAAAAATGTATTAGTAAAGAGCCATTGGACCAGTCCTGAACATGCAGCCCATTTGCAGATGTTCTACATCTCTGGATGAAAAATAGAGGGGAACAAAACAAACTAAGGAGAGTGACAATGACATGTGGTCTGTCTTTTTTTTTTTTTCAACCCCACACAAAAATAAAATAATTAAAATATCCGGTGACACTGTCTAAAGTGGAAAAAAAAATGGAATATTTAAAAAAAAAAAAAAAGTAGCTTAGGAACGGACCTGTATTACAGGTTAAAAAGTTAATTATTTAATATATATAATTACAGCAGAACTCATTTAAACCGGAAAAGCTAAAATACTTTACTAGGAAAATGCCCTATGTGAATAGAGAGTGAAGGACTAATACTCATTAAAGAGAATAGAGAAAGGAGAGGAAAAGCTGATGTTTGGGAAAGTATATCCAATCAAGAAAAGGACAGTAGGACAGTGAATCAGATTTTTTCAAGACTGAGGTCATAGAAGCGATAGAACGATTAGTGGTAAGATCGAGTTTTATGAAGGCTCTTGTGGCAGACAGCATATCTGAACCACATTTTCAGGACAAAGAAACGTAGTAAATATTAATCACTGGTTGTAAGGAAAAAGTGGAAAAAAGAAAAGAAATGAGTTTGGAGGATGGCAGTTAGCAGAAAGGGAGTAAAAGATTTTAATTGACATGACAGGAATTCACAATGATGGTACAAACATATGTGCAGTGCATAGCAGTATACACGTAGCTGTATGGAAATAGTTTAACTGTACTTTGAATGGGATAGTCTTCCTTTGTCTCACAGGTCTGTGAGGAACTTGGTAAGCACCAAGCTATTAGCTAGTCTCAACTGCCTTCTGTCTAATCTTTGATAAAAGCTGGGAGAATGAACATTAGTAGCTGACTGCTGACCATCATCTTTATGAGATGCAATTTGATACAGTTGATAGGTGGAAAAATTCTGGCTGACTTGGTCTGACTGAAATGCAATCCCGTCTATAATACTAACTTTTTACATAGACATATTTTTGAAAAGTTTAAATGAAAAAAAAACATAAATAAATGTTTTACAGGAGGCTCCTGTAAGTATACTGGAAGATGTAACTGTCTTCACATTACTGATATGTTGAGATTAACTTGTGTGCTTATTTTCCAATCAGCTTTCTCAAAAAGACACAAGATTCTGAGTAAGCAAAGAAGTTTAGTCAAGCTTGCTTTATTTCCCTTTTCTCCATCTGCAGTCCACTGGTCTTCTAGCAAATTCTTATTCAGCTGAACACATTTATTCTGGAAAATACCTCAGAGAATGTATGACTGATGAGAAGTGTTTGTTGTTGTTTGTCTGTTAGTTTAGTTTTGTTTTGTTTTCTGATAAAAAAGTTAGACAAGAAGACCAATGAATCAGCATGGTAGATGTTTACAAGGAGCAATTGCACAATGCATTTAATATGTTATAATCATAACCAATTTGTAATCTCAGCACTTTACCAACCTTGCAGTTTTGCTTTGTTATAGGCTATACACCTCCAAAAGATAAATATGATATGTATAAATTTGTTTAAATCCAGCTATTTTAGAACCTTTTTCATGATCATTTTTTATTGATTTTATTGTTAGCCAATGTAATAACAATAATAATAAGGTTATAAGATTTTCCTTTGTCAGAGAAGATCTTCTGATCTATATGTTAGAGTGAAACGAATTCAGTGCTTAATACCTGCACTCGAAGAGGAAAGGTTAATGGGAGACAGAATAGCTTTTTCAGAAGCACAAGAATATGGTCAGGTCATGAAAGTATTACAGTCTTTGCTTTCTTTCAAAAATAGACATGGAAGAATGAAGAGCAAAGTCCAGGAGTAGAGCCTTCCTTCAACACAGATTGGAAGCTTAGACATATATCAGGAAAGGATTAGAAAATTAAACCTGGGGAAGGCTGAAAAAGTTCAACTTCTTCTTAACAGTACTCCCTGTATGGTAGCCCAGGGACAGGCCAAGATTTCCTGAAAAAGATTGCCTAAAGACATGTTTGAAATTGAAGTCAGGAATTTGAACTTAAGCTTCCTAGAGTAAACACAAGGTATTTGCTGTTTTGGAATAGGTGTGTCTTATTCTTCTTAAGTAGTAAAATATACTTAAAAATAAATTTTAAAAAACAGTGATTCCCTGAAACTGTTTCTTTTTTAGCCAAGTATCTTAGCCAACAAAGTATGTCTCTTTTTCTTGTCTAGTAAACTTACATAAGAATTGATCACTTGCTGAATAGATCCAATTTGGAACAAGTGATAAGCAGTCATTTCTATAATAACACAACTTGTAATGAGATAAGAAGATAACTCACACTTGCATTTTGGCCTAAGTTATGTATTATATCTGTTCAGAAGTAATAAATAAATAAATAAATAGATAAATAAATAAATCTTTTTTATGCTATGGCCCAAACAATAAACTAATATGAAATATTTTATCTACAATAGTGATATTTTAGTGATATGTAGTGATAACAATAGTGACAGATAATGACAATAGTGATATTAAGGGACTAAGCCAATGCCAATCATTAAATTATAAGACTTGAAGTTTACAAATATTGTTAGAGGAAACAGTGCCTCAAATACCTTCTTTCATTAGATTTTGGAGAAGTTTCACTGTGTTGAAATACTGCTTTCAAATATATCTTTCTCATTTAATGTGTTTATTTCTGTTGATTTTTTGAATCAAATGCCAGAATACATGGATCCTGTCCAGTTCAACATGAGTGTTGTGATGAATTTAAAGCAAAAGTATTTTAAGTGCTAAAATCCCTGAGCAGTTTTTTCTTGGAATACAGATCTCATGGGAGCTGGACACATGGCTGCCGGGGAAATGTGTTGGAAGGAAAATGGGGGAATTCTGTTGGACAGAAAAATCTTGCATACTTTCAGTTGTTTTCTCTTATAAATTTGAGCTTTTGCCTTTTTTCTCAGAGATGGCTTGTCTTAAATTTGTTTGCAGTGGTCTGTTAGTTTTACCGATGTATTCAGAAAACTTTATTTTCAGGTAGCTAATGTTATGTATGCATTATAACTTTCACACCTTTAGTGCAGAGCTCACTGTATGAATCAGTGCCATTTCAAAGTATCACATCTGATAAGTGTCTTTTTCTTTCTTTCCAACAAAATGGACTATTAGAGACATATAAATTCACAGTGGAAAATCAGCTTCAAAATAACTCTGCTGGATAAGTATAAGGGATTTTGATGAGATATAGGGAAGATTTAGACACTACATTTAAAATAGTTTACTTGAAAAGATGGGAGGGAAAGTGATTTAAATTATTATGTTCTGGGTTTTAAATCAGTATTACTTATTATTTTGCTGTGTGCTGTATCCAGTAGTGCACCAAAAAAAAAAAAAAAAAAAAGGAAACAAACAAAAAATCACCACTATAATGAATATATGGTGTAAAATTTTCAAGATAATGTTAAATAAAGCTGGTTCCATAGATCAATATTGTCTAGTCTGTTGAAACACAGATTTTTTGATCCTTAAGGTTGCACTTCTTGTTTTCTTATCACATTTGTTTTATTATTAATATTATTACTGTTTTATCTAACTATTTCAATAAATTTTGGCATAAAAAGTATTAGCATTCACAATTTTATATAACTTTTATGTTAGAAACACTTTCCATTATACTTGCACATTAATATCTTTTTCTAATTAATAAGGACTACAGTTCAAATATAATTAAAAGAGTGGTTTTTTTGCATAACTATGTTTCACATGTGTTATAGAATGATATTTATTTTATTCATTTTTAACCGTCTGTCTGCAGCTCACATTTAAATAGCTGTTAGTAATTTACAAACAATTGGTTCCAGTCCTATTTATTCTCTTTTTTGTTCTATAAAAATGTGCTTATATTCTCTCTTTCTCTCTCTCTCTCTCTCTCTCTTTTTTTTTTTTTTAAGATTAACTCTTAAGTTTGTTAATTTGTCTGGAAAAATAAAAATAGAAAAAAGAACAACCTATATATGCCTGCAATATTATTACATAGTATACATAACAAACTATAAGTAAAGGTAAAGCTAGCCAAAAATATATCATAGTAAAATGGGTTGCTTGTTGATGTTTTTTTTGGTTTCTTTGTTTGTTTTGTTTTGTTTTTAATAGAAATTAGAAATTCACAAGTTGATAATGTACTGAATAATCACTGAACTAAAAGTGTCATGTAAATGCAAATGCCATAATGGATTACCATATTTAGATTATTGTACCATACAGTACCATAATACTCTTTTATGTCTCAGTAGAGACACTGTGATCAGTTCCATTTCACTATATATTGCCATCAGTCTTTTTACACTATGAGTGTATCAAGCACAGTCACCTTAAAGCCTGGGGAATCATACAGAATCATAACAGAAAATACACATATATTCAGTTTTTATCTAAAATATCTTAGTCCAAGCAAGCCAGAAAATAATTCTGATGTTATCTACCTAGTTTAAATGTTATAGTGATGAGGAAGAGCAAAGATTAAATGAAATACCTGAGGACCTTTGAATTTACAAAAAGACTTTCAAGCAACAGTCAGCAGTTCTCTCCTTGCATTACACATATCTGCACTACAGATGTAGTCTTTCAATCTAATGACTAATAATCAATCAGAATACGGCTAATCTGAATGATTTGTTCGTGATTTTAAAAGGGCATCCAACCACACAAAGCAAAACCCTGAAATGACTATATGTGAATGTCAGGTCCTCAGCTCCAGCTGTTTTGTTTGACAGCTCTTCTCCTATCCATCTGTACTACTTGCTGTAGTACAGATATAAGGACTGTTTCTGCTATTTTCATTCAACATACGTAAACTACATCCATTTTTTTCATGACCAGGTAAATATATTGGTAAACTTGTCTGTAGTCTCTAAGATTCTGATTGATGTTATTAATCTGTCAAAAGTTAGACCACACTACTTAGGCTGAAAGTGGTTATTATATATCTCAGATAAGTACCAGCTAATTAAGAAATCACAGCCAGAGAAATCAAGATTTTTCTAAAAAAAAAAAAAAAAAAAAAAAAAAAGTCAATTTAAAAAAGCTATGATCTATGCGAACCCCTCCATTTACCATTTTAACATAAATTAATCTATTGTAAATGGATCCACTTTAACAGCAATTGTCTGCCACACATTATAGTTATGTCTAACACTTTATTTATCTTTTATCTTTTTGTTATTATTATTCTTTTGAGATTTTATTGGAAGCACTTGAAAATGCACGTAGTTTATCTCACAATATCATTTAGCCCACTTTCTGAATTCCAGGCACAGCATCCGTCTGGAAATACAAAATGCTTTCTTCTATGTCATCCCCTGCGTACAGAATGTTTTCCCTAAGCTAATTTACATAGGTGCATCTATTTAACACCCACTTCTTCCACACTGCATTAGTAAGAATTTATGCGTCTTTACATATAACAACAATTTTACTCTTTGCTGAGTATTTCTGTGGTCTTATTTATTGCAGTTTTGCCCAAGCACTTATTATGCTTATCTCTGTGCTACTAAACTACTAAATTCCCTAAACTACTACTAGGAGTGATCTGTCTTATATTACTACATTATGATATCCTTGCCAAGTCTGATTATTTTATTTTTATTTTTATTTTTTTTATCTTTTAGTAGAAAATAATGACTTATGTGAATTACATAAAAAATAATAACTAAAAAAAAAAAAAAACTATAACATCACAATAAGTTTTTAACATCTCCTTCAGGAAATGTTGAAAGGACCCTCAAATAATTGTACATAACACTATTTTGAGAGATGGGTATTTTGCACTAACACAGTTTTAGGAATGTATCCTTCTGAATACCTAGATGCTATTTATTTCCATTTATATTTGAAATACTGGTTTCTTACATTTGCCTACTAGTACCAATATTTGTAATGCCAAATATTGCTAAAAATAGTGATAAAAGAAATAATCACTACAATTATGACAACAGAAATTGATCCTTGTATTGTTATGCATTTTTGCTCTTGCCTTTTTCTTCCAAAATTCTGTATGGAAATTAAAATTATTACAAGTTGTACTACTTATCTCAAATGAAACTAGAATGAAAATTGATTGCAGAAGATAATTACACTGCCAGCACCCAGGTTTTACATTAATCTAAACAGTTTTTATTTATAGTCTTTAATATATCAAAATGTTAATACTTAGATTGAAGCATGTTATATGAATTAATTTTCTAAGGATTCATATACAAATATTCTCAAGTTTGTTTGCACAATATTTCTATATTGGTGTTAAAACCCTTTCCTGTAAAAAGTGAGTACAGTTTAGTACAAAGTGGATTGTAAAATGAGCCAATGATCAGAAGTACAGCATCCTATGTTGGCATGGATAAGTGACCATACAGTGCATAGGAAAGGATTTAATAGTCAGTATAAAGATACGATCAAGTAATAAAAGCTAACATTTATAGTAATTTAATAATTTCTTTTGTTGTTCCTGTTATTAGCAAACCGATATCTCTTTTAAATAATTTTCTCTTACTTGGCATTCTGTTTTGTGTGCACTGTTGGCTGACTTAATGACTCATGAAACTCCTCAAAATGAAAACATGGGTAATACAATGAAAAACAATTTCAGCAAATCATTAATAACATGGTCCATTTGTGTTTATGGTTAATGTCTTTGTAGGACAAGAAAACAGAATCTGTATAAATAAAGATATTAAGGTTGTAAGAATTCTTTTCTTGAATACTATTTCCCCAGGTTTAAACCCTCAAACTGAAAATCAATAAGCAGGTTCACTTTGCCCACTATTCATATATTTAATCTAGTATACTTAGATTGAACTTTTCCACATACTATATTTATATTAAAAATATAATAATAACATTTAAAAAAAGAAGAAGAAAGATTGGCTTTTATTCTCAATACTGCAATACTTCAAAAAAGTAAGGTTAAAAGATCATTGAGAAATATAAGCTCAGACTTTTTATTTAGCATGCATATGGCAATGCGTGGATAAGAATTAAAAGGGAACTTTGCTGACCTTGATTTTTTAAAACTAAAATGCTTTCAGATTTGCTTATTGTGCCTCATTATAAATCTGTCATTATATTGTCACATGTCATTAATAAATGTTTTCTATCTAATAAATAAGTAAATTTATTTTGCAACTAGCTTAGTTTCTACATGCCTTCTAAATCTCCAGTTCAGGAAAAGTGTAAATTAGAATTCTAGCATATACAAAATTGATTTTACCAAATAATCACTTTTGAATACTTCTCTTAATTGGCTGAGAATGTTTTATGTAAAAACAGTAGCATGGGGAATAAAGTGAATTTGACTCTATCAAAAATTGAATTCGTATTCGAATTTTCCACTGGAAAGAATAGTAATTAAAGCTTTATACATATCCATATATATTTACACCATTTAAATGAGGATTTGATTTTTTTTCTATGTGCAGAAGATACATTTTATTTCAAATGGAAACAAATACAATGAAGTCTCCTGGCCTATATTATCCAAGAGGCCAGATTATAATATAGCAAATTATGCTGTCTGAATTTTTAGGAGAAATATATCTACTCTAGTAAATTAGCTTTACTAGTTCATTGTTTCATCTTTTCTGTATTGGAGGATAAGGCTGGGTTTTGCTCCATGTAAATATTTTGAAAGAACAGATGCATTTTGGAAATATTGAATATTTACTGCTGGAAGTTGTGACATTCAGTGTCCTTCTTGCATCTTAGTGACAGAAATGTCATACTCTGCTCCACCTGAAATATAAAGGTTTCCTCCTGCACTTATGGGGCTTCATGTGGGTCAATAGTTTCATTATTTTGGGGGGCACGAAGCAGAAGGTTACAAGAGGAGAGATGATTTCCATAGGAAAGGCAGCTACCACATATGGCTTTAGATATAAGAATAGATAGATTGAGCCGATCTCTGAATTCATCTGGGAGAAAGCATGCGGATGGAGACATAATGTGTTCTCATGGTTGCTAAGCAGATGGCCTTTTCCATCGTATCATGGCTTTTCTTGTAGATGGGTGCATTCATACCTAGGTGTACAGAGCTGCAGTAATCAAGCCTTAAGGCACAAAACACATGGTATACTCAGGACTGTAAGCATAGGAGACCTGTGAACTCTGGGCCATTTTGCTCTCTGATACCTGAGTAGCTTTTACCAGTGCAGAAAGAGAAGCAAAAGCCTTAACGTATCCTGAAGATGTCATAGGGCAGGTGTAGCCATAACCAATTTAGAAAGGCGTGCCATAACCATAGTCCTAGAAGGTGTTTCCTAGTATTTCCATGTCAATGCAACCACAGTTTGCTTAAGTTTTAGCAGGTGCTCTTCTAGCTGCTAATTTCCTAGAGCCTCCTTAGAAGCAGAGAAGCTGAAGATGTAATTTGATATACAATACAAAGTACATACAAATCTCTATAGCATCTGCATAATCTGACACAGTAACTCATTTGTCCAGTCACCTTTCCGAGTATTTGCTTGAACTAGTTGATTTCTTTTTTTTTTCCTCAGTCAGAAGATGCTCACTTGAAAGATCAAAAATCATGTGTAGAGGGGATTATTTTAGTTGTAATTTTCTAGTGTTTTGCAGCTAAATATTGCAGGCACTCAAATTTATTTCATTTTCCTACAGGGAAACTTTCACAGTTTTTGTTTGTTTGTTTGTTTGCTTTTTTGTTGTTGTTGTTGTTTTTTTTTTTTTCCTTGTCATCTTTAATATTCCTAGTGGTAGAGCAAGCCAAAAGTGAAAATTATCTTTTAGAGTGTATAATATATATATATACATAAATAAAATCTATACATACATGAACAGACCATCTTTCCTCATCACAGCAACTTAATCCACAGAAAAATGTCCTCTGGAAATACACTCAATTGTATTATTTTATGGTGAGGAGTTTTGCTTTTGTTTTATTGATTTCAGATACTTAATGAAAACACTATGCTTTCAGAAACTTGTTTGTACTCAGAGATCTTACATATTCCCTTCAACAACACATTTTGGTAACAGTAGTCTGATCCTAAAAAAGATAAAACTAAAGGAAAAAAGAAACAGTGAAGGTGAATGATTAATATTTATTGTTTTATTTTCTGTGCTTCAATCAATTCTACTTCTGCAGATTTTTAAATTTATATGCAAAGTGCTTCTGAATCTTATTTTGAGATTATAAATGGTAAATTGGGACTAAATTAAAATCAGAGCAGCTGTTGTGCATCCCAAACCAGAAGGAAAAGAAAATAGCCCTGTATTTAGTGCTGGTACTTTTGTACACATTTAAATCATAAGCAACTTTATACCTACTTTTGCAGTTTTATTTTTCCAAGTTGAAGGAAGAAAACTTCCATATTAAAATTGAAATTTTGATACTTAGCAGTTTATTTGGAAGATAATAGCTCCTCTCATTCTCTCAACACAGAAAATAGAAGGAGGCTGTTAATGTCACTGGACACCTGCCTGTCACAACACCTGTCTCATGTGATCATTAGTTGTATTCCAATAAAATGTTTTCCTGAATTTTCTGCCAAGTCAGCAAAATTTGAGTCTGCTGTTGCTATGGAGACTCTTTTTATGAAGAATCAGGAACTCTGCTAAAACCTTTAAATATAACTCTCATGTCTCTATCAAAATTTAGCTTATTCACTTGTTCATCCATATTTTTTCCCCACATTTAATCTGTGAGCCTGTGTATATCAATGAAAGACAGTATGGTGATTTTAAGCATGCAAAAGTCTGAGTGTATGTAATATATACATATTGATACACATATGACTCTAAAAACATCATCTGTAAAAAATAGGATGTTAATCCTTGTTAAATATTCTTTTAAAATAATTTTAAGTACTTGAATATCCTTTAAGATTTCACAGAGTACTTGATTTATTCCATTAGCTCATCACATTCTAGAAAAGACATTCTAGGCACTACCTGCCTACCTGTTGGAAAACCATTTGTAGCACTTCTGCTTATGTTCTTCTTCCCCCGAATGTCACTGGTGGGTCTGCCCAGCTGTTGTATCAGGGTAAAAATCATCAGTGAGACTTGGAATCCAGCCTTGGTTCTTCTGAGCTCTCTGTTTTCAGGGTAGCCTCACTCCACTTTGCAGGTCCATGGGTCTCTGGCACTGCACCACTTACCTTCCTTTGGGTTTCCCATTAGGACTCTGTAGCTGCAGCTCTTATTGTTAGTAGGAATTTGATGATCTGTGGAACTTTAACTACACTTAATAGCATATAGATTTGGTAGCTCTTTTCAAATTCTAGATAAAATTTAAGACTTGTGTGGAGCCCATGTAACTTTGTTGCATAATTAATAGTGTCTGCATAGAGGTTTCATAGAGTTCTTGCACTAGGTTTTGTTTGTTTGCTTGCTTGCGTTGTGTGTGTGTTTTAATTATTTTTAAATGCACAAAGTCTGCACCAAACACTGAAGTTTACTGTACTTTAAACTTCACAGGCAATTTTATAGTTCCAAGTAAAAAGATTGTACTCTGTTGACATGTATGTCTGTACTAAGCCAAACCCATAACTCTTGTTTCCTGCAAACATCCAGGAAAAATCAGGAAAAATCTCCCCAAATATTTTTTTTTTTATAACCCCTTCATACCAGTACTGTAGAGAACTTTTAAGAAATGTGAAATTCATCCATTTCATTTTTTTTCTTATATGTGTATGCGCACACACACACATATATATGTTTTTTGTTTGTTTGTTTGTTTTTTCTGTTTGTGGATATGACCGCACATAGTGTCTCGAAAGCATGCTCCACCTTCAGCAGCCACTTTTACAAGTTACGGAGGACAAGAAGATCTTGGCTTTCTTGCTCAACCTGAGGATTTATATGCCAGAATGTTGTGGTTTAGCCCGGCTGGCAGCCAAACACCACACAGCCGTTCGCTCACCCTCCCCCCTCCCTCTCCGGGATGGGGGAGAGAAACGGGAAAGTGAAGCCTGTGAGTTGAGATAAAGACAGTTTATTAAGACAGGGAAAAGAATAACAACAATAATAATAATAATAATAGTATTAATAGTAATAATGTGTACGAAATAAGTGATGCACAATGCAATTGCTCACCACCCGTTGACCGATGCCCAGCCTATCCCCGAGCAGCCGGCCACCCCTCCACCCCGGCTAGCCACCCCTATATATTGTTCAGCATGACGTCAGATGGTATGGAATACCCCTTTGGCCAGTTTGGGTCAGCTGTCCTGGGTCTGTCCCCTCCCAGCTTCTGCTGCATCCCTAGCCTGCTCGCTAGCAGGACAGAGAGAGGCTGAAAAGTCCTTGGCTTGGTGTAAGCACTGCTCTACAACAATTAAAACATCAGCATGTTATCAGCGCTGTTCTCATCCTAATCCAAAACATAGCACCCTGCCAGCTACTAGGAGGAAAATTAACTCTGTCCTAACTGAAACCAGGACAGATATCCACCCCTTATTCCATACCATTTATGTCATGCACAGGTTACACTCTTTCCAATACTTTCTAATTAATCACCATTTTCATCTATGATATATAGCAACCATGGTAGCGGTGACATACAGTGTTATATGATGATTAACATATTATAATTCAACTCATGGGCTATTCTCACCCAGTATTAGGTCCCCTTGAGGTACACACCGGACCTCCCCATTCTCTTGCATTACCCACCAAGTGCATCCAGGTCCCCGAGCAAAAGCAATCCCACGAATGGGCTTGCCTTTTCCTGAGGCGGGAGTAGCCCAGACTGTCTTACCCAGCATGTTTCTTACGTGCACTACAGGAACTTTATCCCCTTCTACAGTGCGTAACAGGTTTGATTGGGCAGGTCCAGCTCGGTTGGCAGATCCTCTAGTATTGACTAACCAGGTGGCCTTTGCCAGATGTGTATCCCAATTTTTGAATGTCCCAGCACCCATTGCTTTCAGTGTAGTCTTTAACAGTCCATTGTATCGTTCAACTTTCCCGGAGGCTGGTGCATGATAAGGGATGTGATACACCCACTCAATACCATGTTCTTTGGCCCAAGTGTCTATAAGGTTGTTTCGGAAATGAGTCCCATTGTCTGACTCAATTCTTTCTGGGGTGCCATGTCGCCATAGGACTTGCTTTTCAAGGCCCAGGATAGTGTTCCGGGCGGTGGCATGGGGCACAGGATATGTTTCCAGCCATCCGGTGGTTGCTTCCACCATTGTAAGTACGTGGCGCTTGCCGTTGCGGGTTTGGGGGAGTGTGATGTAATCAATCTGCCAGGCCTCTCCATATTTGTATTTCAGCCATCGTCCTCCATACCAGAGAGGCTTTGACCGTTTGGCTTGTTTAATTGCAGCACATGTTTCACAATCATGAATAACCTGTGCTATAGTGTCCATGGTCAGGTCCACCCCCCGGTCACGAGCCCATCTGTATGTTGCATCTCTACCTTGATGGCCTGAGGTGTCATGGGCCCATCGGGCTATAAATAATTCACCTTTATGTTGCCAGTCCAGGTCCACCTGAGCCACTTCAATCTTAGCAGCCTGATCCACCTGCTGGTTGTTTTGATGTTCTTCAGTAGCCCGATTCTTGGGCACATGAGCATCTACATGGCGTACCTTTACAACCAGGTTCTCTACCCGGGCAGCAATATCTTGCCACAATGCAGCAGCCCAGATGGGTTTGCCCCGGCGTTCCCAGTTGTTCTGCTTCCATTGTTGTAGCCACCCCCACAGGGCATTTGCTACCATCCATGAATCAGTATAGAGATAGAGAACTGGCCACTTTTCTCGTTCAGCAATATCTAAGGCCAGCTGAACGGCTTTCACTTCTGCAAACTGACTCGATTCACCTTCTCCCTCAGCAGCTTCTGCAACTCGTCGTGTAGGACTCCATACAGCAGCTTTCCATCTCCGATGCTTTCCCACAATACGACAGGACCCATCAGTGAACAGGGCATATTTCTTCTCATTTTCTGGTAGCTTGTTGTACAGTGGGGCTTCTTCAGCACGGACCACCTCCTCCTCTGACGATATCCCAAAGTACTTGCCTTCTGGCCAGTCCATAATCACTTCCAGGATTCCTGGGCGACTGGGGTTTCCTATTCGAGCCCGCTGAGTAATCAGTGCAACCCACTTGCTCCATGTAGCATCAGTTGCATGATGTGTAGAGGGGACCCTTCCTCTGAACATCCAACCCAGTACCGGCAGTCGGGGTGCCAGGAGGAGCTGCGCTTCAGTACCGACCACTTCCGAAGCAGATCGAACTCCCTCATATGCTGCCAATATCTCCTTTTCGGTTGGAGTATAGCGGGCCTCAGATCCTCGGTATCCCCGACTCCAAAACCCCAGGGGTCGACCTCGAGTTTCCCCAGGTTCTTTCTGCCAGAGGCTCCAGGTGGGGCCATTCTCCCCGGCTGCGGTGTAGAGCACATTCTTTACATCTGGTCCTGTTCGGACTGGCCCAAGGGCTACTGCATGAACTATTTCTTGTTTAATTTGTTCAAAGGCTTGTCGTTGCTCAGGGCCCCATTCAAAAGCATTCTTCTTACGAGTTACTTGGTAGAGCGGGTTTACAATCAGACTGTAATTTGGAATATGCATTCTCCAAAACCCCACGACACCTAGGAAAGTTTGTGTTTCCTTCTTGCTAGTTGGTGGAGACATAGCTGTTATTTTGTTGATCACATCCATTGGAATTTGACGACGTCCATCTTGCCATTTTATTCCTAAAAACTGGATCTCTCGTGCAGGTCCTTTAACTTTATTTTGTTTTATGGCAAAACCGGCCTTCAGAAGGATTTGGACCATTTTCTTCCCTTTCTCAAAAACTTCCTCTGCAGTGTCACCCCACACAATGATGTCATCGATGTACTGCAGGTGTTCAGGAGCCTCCCCCTGCTCCAGCGCAGACTGGATCAGACCATGGCAAATGGTAGGGCTATGTTTCCACCCCTGGGGCAGCCGATTCCAAGTATATTGGACTCCCCTCCAAGTGAAAGCAAACTGTGGCCTGCACTCTGCTGCTAGAGGGATGGAGAAAAATGCATTAGCAATATCAATTGTGGCATACCACTTGGCTGCCTTTGATTCCAGTTCATACTGGAGTTCTAGCATGTCCGGCACTGCAGCACTCAGTGGTGGCGTGACTTCGTTCAGGCCACGATAGTCCACTGTTAGTCTCCACTCACCATTAGACTTTCGCACTGGCCATATGGGACTATTAAAAGGTGAATGGGTCTTGCTGATCACTCCTTGGCTCTCCAGTTGACGAATTAGCTCGTGGATGGGAATCAGGGAGTCTCGGTTGGTGCGATATTGCCGCCGGTGCACAGTTGTGGTAGCGATTGGCACTTGCTGTTCTTCAACCCTCAGCAACCCCACAACAGAAGGGTCCTCTGAGAGACCGGGCAAGGTAGACAACTGTTTAATGTCCTCTGTCTCTAAGGCAGCTATGCCAAAAGCCCAGCGGAACCCTTTTGGGTCCTTGAAATATCCTCTTCTAAGATAGTCTATGCCAAGGATGCACGGAGCATCCGGGCCAGTCACAATACGGTGCTTTTGCCACTCATTTCCGGTTAGACTCACTTCAGCTTCCAATACAGTTAACTGCTGGGATCCCCCTGTCACGCCATAAATACAGATGGGCTCTGGCCCTTTACAGCTGGATGGCATTAGAGTACATTGTGCACCGGTGTCTACTAGAGCCTTATACTTCTGTGCGTCAGACGTGCCAGGCCATCGAATCCACACAGTCCAATAAACTCGGTTGTCCCTTTCCTCCCCCTGGCTGGAGGCAGGGCCCCTCTAGTCCTGGTCAGAATCTTCACTTCTGTGTTTAAAAGACTGCCTGCTAGAAGTTGGAGCAGCAAACTTTTCAGAGAACCCCTTTCTCCCGATTGTTTTCTTTTGCAACTCACGTACCCGTGCCTCTAGAGTCTCAGTAGATTTTCCATCCCATTTTCTCATGTCCTCTCCATGGTCACGTAGGTAAAACCACAGGGTGGTGCGGGGTGTGTACCCACCATATTGTCTTCTTTGCATGGATGCACGTTTACCCCTAATAGCCGAGACGCTGGTTTGTACAGGTGGGGAAGAAAATACACTCTCTTTAAGTTGCTGGACCTCTTCAAAAAGTTTCTCCAAAGTATTCTCTTTTAGTTGGTGGCCACTGGTTTGTTCAGGTGGGGGGGAAGATAAATTCTCTTTAAGTTGGTGGAACTCTTCAGAGAGTTTCTCCACAGCCGAGACGCAGGCCTGTAGGGAAGAGGAGAGATTTCCTTCGTACTCCCGGAGTTGTTTAGCCATGTCACCCACTGTGGGATCTTCACCGTTTTTCCAGGTTATTATTGCCAATGTGCTGGCCCATGTTGATGGTGCATTCCGTACAAACTTCCGCCATATGGGTCGAGTACACTGGACTTCATCTGGATCTGTGGATGTTTGTGCATCGTTTAAGTCCTTATAAATTACTTCCCGTACGGCTAATTCCCTCAGGTACTGAATTCCCTTCTCCATGGTGGTCCACTTGACTGGTACACATACAAGTTCTTCCTTGTAGGGATACCTTCCCTTCACAGCTAACAGGAGACGCCTCCAGAGGCTGTGAGATCGTGCTCCATCTCCAATTGCTTTGTCAATGCTTGCATCTCTAGCAAGGGATCCCAACCGCTTGGCTTCCCTGCCCTCTAATTTCACACCATTGGCTCCAGTGTCCCAGCACCGGAGCAGCCAGGTGACAAGCTGTTCACCTATACAGCGACCAAAATCTTTTCGCACATCTCGTAGCTCACGCTGGTATAGGGTTCGGGTAGTTACTGTTGACTTACTGACATCCTCATCCTCATCTTCATCCTCCTGCACACTTGATGGCCCAGCCTCGTCTTCTCCAGACCCAGACTTAGCAGAAGACTTTCTGCGTTCTAAACGACCTGAGTCTCTATACCACTTTTTCACCTTTTCTACAGGGGCAACTTGCACTGCTACAGCTCGCCTCTCCGACCCAGCCACAGGGTCTGCCACAGGGGTTGGAGTACCCTCTGCAGGGTCAACTTGCACTGCTACAGTTCGTTTCTCCGACCCAGCCACAGGGTCTGCCACAGGGGTTGGAGTACCCTCTGCAGGGGCAACTTGCACTGCTACAGTTCGTTTCTCTGACCCAGCCACAGGGTCTGCCACAGGGGTTGGAGTACCCTCTGCAGGGGCAACTTGCACTGCTACAGTTCGTTTCTCTGACCCAGCCACAGGAGTGGGAATGGCTGCGGGAGCTGGAGCCGGGACGGCTGCGGGAGCTGGAACGGCTGCGGGAGCTGGAGCCGGGACAGCTGCGGGAGCTGGAGCCGGAACGGCTGCGGGAGCTGGAGCCGGGACGGCTGCGGGAGCTGGAACGGCTGCGGGAGCTGGAATGGCTGCGGGAGCTGGAGCCGGGACAGCTGCGGGAGCTGGAGCCGGAACCGCTGCGGGAGCTGGAATGGCTGCGGGAGCTGGAGCCGGGACAGCTGCAGGAGCTGGAGCCGGAACGGCTGCGGGAGCTGGAGCCGGGACGGCTGCGGGAGCTGGAACGGCTGCGGGAGCTGGAACGGCTGCGGGAGCTGGAGCCGGGACAGCTGCGGGAGCTGGAGCTGGAACGGCTGCGGGAGCTGGATCTGGAGTGGCTGCAGGAGCCGGGACTGGAACGGCCGCAGGGTCTGTCACTAGGTTGATAGTAGCATCAATTGCAGCTCGATAGGCACAAGCCAGACCCCAGCACGCCACAGTGATTTGTGTCACTTTGGAACTGCCAGAGTCATGACACCTTTTTTTCAAGCATTCTACCAGTTTTTTAGGATTTTGCAGTTGTTCAGGGGTGAATGTCCAAAACACTGGAGGTGCCCACTGCCCTAGAAACCTGCCCATATCCTCCCACACTCCCTGCCACTCGCAAATATCCCGCCTCAAGACAGATCTCCGGATGAGATTCCTAAGTAGTTGTTTAACCTTAAACAAAACCTGAAGCGCATTCAGGAGACATAACAACAAGAACATGCTGGTCTGCGTATCCCAAGGATATTCAACATCTTGGAGAGCTACCGTAACTAGCTCGGGGGATAAGAGGGTGGTGAAGGAGGAAGGGAGAGTGAACAGGTAGGAAAAAATATCTTCCCCTGTCCCCTCCAGAGACTGACTCCCTGATGAAAAAAGGCAATAGGTGTAATTGCTAATAGTTTCTGAGATATGGTTTCCGAAGTACAGAGTCGACGACAGTGCTGAGTACAAATACCAGGTTAGAGTCATGACCAGATACTTCATCATTTCATAAGCCATCGTTACACCACACAGTACCATAACAATCTTAAACCAGGGCCCGGAAAGGGTAAACAGCACGACAGGGAGCACATACAGAAAGTAACTTGCTATAAAACTCAATTTGGGAAACAGGCACAGCAGACTTGAGATTAAGGCAATCAACATTGTGACTAGCAACTATTAAGCAGGTCGAATACTTATACCAATTTTAGTTTAACACACTCTGGTCAAATCTGTCGATATCTCAACCCTTCGAGCCCCACGTTGGGCGCCAAATGGGCTGTTGTGGTTTAGCCCGGCTGGCAGCCAAACACCACACAGCCGTTCGCTCACCCTCCCCCCTCCCTCTCCGGGATGGGGGAGAGAAACGGGAAAGTGAAGCCTGTGAGTTGAGATAAAGACAGTTTATTAAGACAGGGAAAAGAATAACAACAATAATAATAATAATAATAGTATTAATAGTAATAATGTGTACGAAATAAGTGATGCACAATGCAATTGCTCACCACCCGTTGACCGATGCCCAGCCTATCCCCGAGCAGCCGGCCACCCCTCCACCCCGGCTAGCCACCCCTATATATTGTTCAGCATGACGTCAGATGGTATGGAATACCCCTTTGGCCAGTTTGGGTCAGCTGTCCTGGGTCTGTCCCCTCCCAGCTTCTGCTGCATCCCTAGCCTGCTCGCTAGCAGGACAGAGAGAGGCTGAAAAGTCCTTGGCTTGGTGTAAGCACTGCTCTACAACAATTAAAACATCAGCATGTTATCAGCGCTGTTCTCATCCTAATCCAAAACATAGCACCCTGCCAGCTACTAGGAGGAAAATTAACTCTGTCCTAACTGAAACCAGGACACAGAATAATATGACTGAATGAGGTGCAAAACAGTAGTTTTGCTACTGAAAGTCTTAAGGAGAGGGTTGTAAAGAAAAAGTTTTGAAAATGGATAAACTGCATTTTTTTTTATTATTACACTTTCAGTACAAAAATGAGAAAATAATTGGTAGCTGTAAAGATAGATGAGAAGCAGACAACAGAATTACCAGAATTTTGAAAACTAGGTTGGAAATCTGTGTCACTCATAAATTCACACCAGACTTGTGGGAGAGGGAGAATAGATATAATGAATCAGTAAGCGGGGCACAAGTGTATTGGGGAGCAAGTTCTCTGGGCTGATTACCAGGGCTTTAAACTAGGTTTGACGGGGGAAGGGAGGGGAGCTAAAAGTGACAGAGAAGGGATGGGGGAAGTTGTCACTGCTGTCACTGTTGAAGATAGTAGGGAAAAACCTCTGAGTTGTCCCATAGGATTGTCTGAGGGCTCCTCAGAGAAGGTAATGATCCCAATACCCCGTCCGGAATCTTCTTCATGCATCCCTCCAGGGGTAACTGCGCCTACTGCTTCCCTAAAGTGCCTGTATACCAATGCGCGGAGCATGGGAAATAAACAGGATGAGCTCAAGATCTGTGTTCGGTCGCAGGGCCACAATCTCGTTGCAATCACAGAGATGTGGTGGGACAGCTCGCATGACTGGAACGCTGTCATGGAGGGCTATGTCTTTTTTAGGAAAGACAGGTGGGGGAGTGAGGGGGTGGGGTTGCCCTTTATGTGAGGGAGCAATTAGAGTGTACCCAGCTCCACCTGGGGGAGGGTGAAGGACATGTGGAGAGCTTGTGGGTGAGAATTAAGGGGTGAGCTGGTATGGGGGACACTGTTGTGGGGGTGTACTACAGGTCACCAGATCAGGAGGAGGAGGTCGATGAGGCCTTCTACAAGCAGCTGGTAGTAGCCTCATGATCACGGGCGCTGGTTCTCATGGGGGACTTCAATTATCCAGACATCTGTTGGGTAAGCAACTCGGCCAGACACGCACAGTCCAAACGGTTCCTACAATGCGTTGAAGACAATTTTCTGATGCAGGTGGTAGAGGAGCCGACGAGGTGGGGGGTGCTTCTGGACCTTGTCCTTACCAACAGGAATGGGCTTGTTAGGGATGTGAAGGTTGGGGGCAGCTTGGGATGCAGTGACCATGAGATGCTGGAGTTCAAGATGGAACTTGGTGGAGGAAGTAAGGCTAGTAGCAGGACTGCTACCCTGGACTTTCGAAGAGCCAACTTTGACCTCTTCCAGGACCTGCTTGGGAGTATCTCATGGGCTAGGTTGCTAGATGGCAAGAGTGCTTGTGAGAGCTGGGCTACATTTAAACAGCACTTCTTCCAAGCTCAGGATCGGTGCATCCCTAAGAGTAGGAAATTGGGGAAGGGGGGCAGGAAACCTGCGTGGATGAGCAAGGAGCTCATCGATAAGACCAAAAGGAAGAGGGAGGTCTATGAAATGTGGAAAAAGGACCTGTCCTTTTGGGAGGAGTATAGAAGTGTTGTCAGGGCCTGCAGGGACGCGACGAGGAAGGCTAAAGCCCACCTAGAGATGAGGCTTGCAAAAGATATAAAAGATAATAAGAAGTTTTTTTTTTTAAGTATGTAAACAGTAAAAGGAAGACTAGGGATAATGTGGGTCCCTTACTGAACGAGGGGGGTGTCCTGGTAACGGGAGATGCCGAGAAGGCGGAGATACTGAATGCTTTCTTTCCTTCAGTCTTTGCTTCAAGGACTCCCCCCGGGACTCCTCGACCCTGGTGGGAGGAGAAAGGGGCTGGGAAATGGAGGTCTCCCACCTGGTTGACGAGAGAGTGGTTCGGGAGCGTCTGAGTGGGCTCAGTGAACACAAATCTGTGGGTCCCGGTGGGATGCATCCACGTGTGCTAAGGGAGTTGGCAGAGGTGATCGCCGAACCACTCTCTATCATCTTTGAAAGGTCCTGGAGAACAGGAGAGGTGCCTGAAGATTGGAGGATAGCCAATGTCACTCCGGTCTTCAAGAAGGGCAAGAAGGGGGATCCGGGAAACTACAGGCCAGTCAGTCTCACCTCTGCCCCTGGAAAGGTCTTGGAACAGCTTGTTCTGGATGCCTTCTCCAAGCAATTGGAAGAAAAGAATGTTATGAGGAGTAGTCAGCATGGATTCACCAAGGGGAAGTCGTGCTCGACCAAACTTATTTCCTTCTATGATGGCATCACCAGCTGGGTAGATGGGGGGAGAGCAGTGGATGTCATCTACCTTGACTTCAGCAAGGCTTTCAATACTGTCTCCCATGATATCCTGATAGCAAAGCTGAGAAAGTGTGGGATAGACAAGTGGACAGTAAGGTGGGTTGAGAACTGGCTGACTGGCTGAGCTCAGAGGGTGGTATCGGCGGCGCAGAGTCCAGCTGGAGACCTGTGACTAGCGGCGTTCCCCAGGGGTCAGTGCTGGGTCCAGTCTTGTTCAACATCTTCATCAACGACCTTGATGAGGGAATAGTGTCTGCCCTCAGCAAGTACACCGATGACACAAAGCTGGGAGGAGTGGCTGACATGCCAGAAGGCTGTGCTGCCATTCAGCAAGACCTGGACAGGCTGGAAAGATGGGCAGGAAGAAACCAAATGAGGTTTAATAAGAGCAAGTGTAGAGTCCTGCACCTGGGAAGGAACAACCCAATGTATCAGTACAGGCTGGGGGACGACCTGCTGGAGAGGAGCTCTGAGGAGAAGGACCTGGGGGTCCTGGTGGACGACAGGTTGACCATGAGCCAGCAGTGTGCCCTCGTGGCCAAGAGGGCCAATGGGATCCTGGCGTGCATTAAAAAGAGCGTGGCCAGAAGGTCAAAGGAGGTGATCCTCCCCCTCTACTCTGCACTGGTCAGGCCTCATCTGGAGTACTGTGTCCAGTTCTGGGCTCCCCGGTACAAAAAAAAAGACAGGGGTCTCCTGGAAAGAGTCCAATGGAGGGCCACAAAGATGGTACGGGGCCTGGAGCATCTTCCCTATGAAGAAAGGCTGAGAGACCTGGGTTTGTTCAGCCTGGAGGAAAGAAGACTGAGAGGGGATCTCATCAATGTGTATAAACACCTGAGGTGTGGGAGACAGAGGGATTTGGCCAACCTCTTTTCAGTGGTTTGTGGGGATAGGACAAGGGGTAATGGCCACAAGATGGAGCACAGGAAGTTCTGCACCAACATGTGAAAGAAATTCTTCACAGTGAGGGTGATGGAGCACTGGAACAGGCTGCCCAGGGAGGTTGTGGAGTCTCCTTCTCTGGAGATATTCAAGGCCCATCTGGACGCCTACCTGGGCAGCCTGCTCTAAGGAACCTGCTTTGGCAGGGGGGTTGGACCCGATGATCTTTTGAGGTCCCTTCCAACCCCTTCAATTCTGTGATTCTGTGATTCTGCAAAATATAAAATTCTGGCATCCAGAATTGAAATGCAGGTGGTTAACAGATTACTTTTGCTCCAGACTCTGAGTGCTGCTTGCCTCCTAGATCCAGACAGTGGAATATTCCTGAAAGGCAGAACAAGTTTTGGAGGATAGTATCATGTTGAAGAGCTATTACTGCTATGTCTACAGATAAAGCTCTATGTCCCTGCCTGGGGTATCACAAATTCTTCTGTTGTGGTTTTGATCTTTTTTTTTTTTCTTTCCTTTAACACCAGACACCTTTTATTTGACATTATTCTG
This sequence comes from Cygnus olor, assembly GCF_009769625.2. Taxonomy (NCBI): domain Eukaryota; kingdom Metazoa; phylum Chordata; class Aves; order Anseriformes; family Anatidae; genus Cygnus; species Cygnus olor. The sequence continues at coordinate 122,797,704 of NC_049169.1, read as the reverse complement.
AAAACAACAACAACAACAAAATCTTTGAGTTAGAAGCACAAGATGGCAGAGAGAAACAAAAACACAACCTGAAAAGTCAGATAGCTTATTAAAAGGAAGCAAAACTGCAATAAAAGACAGGGTCAATTTGTTTTTGGTTATCCCTTGGCTTCTCTGTTTTTGTTTAACCATATACACCATTGAATCAGTATAACATCACATAATGAAGAAAGGAGCATCTATGCTGACAGCACTGCATGTTCAGGGTTGTGCTGCTAGTTTAAATAAATTATGATGTGAAAATTACCACTGAAAATGCTTTCACCATCAAGCAACTCATAACATGTCTGTCTGTAATCCAGTTGGGCAAAAAGCTAAGTACTTTCCTAGATTACTGTCTAATGGTCGTCATAAACCACAAAAATTGCCACAGAAGCTCAGAGATATCATGGATTTCTGATGCATAATTTAAAGATCACACTTCTTTTCATCAGATAGGTAGGCAAACACAATTGATGACAATAGGAACATTTTGCTATTGTTAGCTAAAAATAGTTATTGGCTTTATTTTTCTATTAGATTAGGAAGACTTGGAGTTTAAAAATCATGTCTGATCAAATTAATATTCCCAATATGAAAGTCAGAATGAATGGTACAAGATATTCAATATGCATAAACTGGTGCAGCCCATTTAGGCTGACATTATTCTGAGGTTTTGTGGACAGAGGTATTTAGTCTATTGAATTGAAATCTCTGCCATATTGTTGTAGTGCAAAGACAGAAGTATGAAAATGCTGTGAAATCTATTGTTTTATGATATTGACCTATGAAAAACTGGTCTAACCAGTGAAAACTGGTTAAAAACAAATTATACAGAAGTATTTGTAAAATTCTAATATTTAGTCTAATTTTAGTATTTGCACAGAGACCTTCAGTAAGTACCATGATTTTTTTAGACTTTACCATTAGCTTTACCATTTTTTTCTTCAAGATCAATGTACTTGATAAATCTGGTTTAATTGTAAAACTCATCAATAAACATATTTATATGTTGTGTACATCTCTATTTTTAACATCAGACATTCACTTTATTGAATTGCAATATTAGAAGTATAGAAAAATGGGAAATGAGCAGCAAAATGGTTGAAGGTCTGATTAAAGGGAAAAAAAAAACCAACTATTAAGGATGGTTGAAGGAACTAATTCAACTAATTCTCTTCACAGATTATATGCCTAATTTAATATTAAGAATGACTTCATAACAGTAAGAACACTAATCATAGATCATTGCCAAGGAAGGTTGCTTTGGTAAAATGATAACTGCTGAAGATGTTGGAAGCAAAGCCTGAGAGCAGGTTATGATAGAAGCCCCTTACTACACAAATATTTGTCATTCATGCTTCATGTGAATAGTCTTTCAACACTGCAAAATGTAATAGTATGGAATTTTGTAATCCTGATAAGGCTTCGTCTAGAACTGAACTCCTCCAGATATCTAGTTTACATTTTTTTTTCTTCATTGAAAGTGTGTGAAATGAATAGTAGGATCTAAAAGTCCAGTGTGGAAAATCCTTCCATAAGCATATCATTTTTCTGTAAACTATCTGTAGGTCTAGCTTAAGGACATCTGAAAGGAAAACACTTTCTGAAGATGAATGCAGTACACTCATCAACTCTCAGAAAAGCCTGTTTACAATGATAGATCTGGTGGGTCTGGAGTTACATGGACTACATAATAATTTTCTTTCTGAGCTTCTCCATCACCTGAGGCAGCAGAGACTTTCAGAGATGGCCAAATATTGTGGTTGAATATTCCTGAATTATTATTATATTATATATATTCAACTTTGAAATTTACCATAGAAGCTCTTGAGTTGCAGCCATCCTTTTTTTGATTGTTTGTTCATTTCTTCAGATTTCGTCATGACATAGCAAGCTCTCTGAGTCTGCTTAGAGATACCATAATTTAGGAGCTTTAAAAGTTTTGGAACAATTATTTCACGCTTGGAAAACATGTCCTTTCGGCTGGAGACAGTAACTTAGGCTAGAAGCCTAGAATCTATAACCTATATATATGTAATTTATATATTATATAGTGTAATATAATATGATATGTAGTGAAAGATATTTGAGAGTCTAATAGTCGGATTTGTGTTGTGGGAGTTGAACACACAAAATCTGATAAGTCTTTCAATAGTCATGAGAAGCAGTTAGGCATCTCTACAAGGGATTCATCACACCTGTTACACCTGTGTTAGGATGCTATAAACTCCAGAATAAAATTAGCTGATAAGATTAAGTTACTTACTTACCTTCTACACCCCTGAAGTTGAAGGGCAGAAAATTTACACTAACTTTAGATCTTTCTCCCGCAGCTTTAGAATTCTGTATCAATCTAGCATTTCATGAAGTTATAAACAGTATTTAATTTCACATGGACATAATTTATTTCCTTCTTATGTAAGTGTGTTGAGGAAAGTATTATCTAACCTTGTATGTGTTTAAAAAAATGCAACTGAACAATATGATGTATAAAACCGTTAGCAGTTTCCCTGATTTCCAACAATAGAAACAACCTAATTTTTCCCTATCTGGATCACATGCACACTGAATTTATATGAAAACAATAGGGTTTGCATTTTTTAATCATACACATGAATCGTGCATCATTTTAATCATACACATGAAATTGCATAGGAATGGTTAAATAACTTTACTGTGTTGACACAATTAAAAACGCAGTAACTTTGGTGGTAAGAGATATTATGGGAAGGATGACACACAACACCTGCTTGTTGTTTTCCATTATGTTTCCCCAGCTTCTACCCCCATTTTGAATTTAAAAAGTATTTTTGTAAAACCCTAAAATGAGTTTTAATTCCCTTGATAATTTTTCACCTAAAAGTCTTCTCTACATACCAGCTATTTTCGGGGTCTGTCCAGATCCACTACTGTAATAGTGTAAGCTCCTACAGGAAAAACGTCTGTCCTTACACAGTTCTACAGGGCCGTGGAGCATTGTTAAAACAAGCAGATGTTAAGTGTTAATCTTTATAGGTCTGTGAACTTAATCATGTATAACCAGGAAGAGTTCATTTTTTTAATTAAATCACCCCCCCATTCATTACTTAGGTTATCCTCAAAAGACTGTCAGTGAAAAGGGTCAAAGTCTGCTAGACCTCTTGCTGTTCATTTAAATTAACACGTCTTCTGATCATAGGTGTTCATGTTGTGCTAATGTGAAGATTACTACATGTTAGAAAAATGGGAGTACTTTCTGAAAGAATGAGATCAAGATTTCTGGGAAAACTGTTTGCAACCTGTGTTTGTGAATAACATGCCCATTATTTAGTCCCTGGCATCCATGAAAAATCTGGAACAAGAAAATGTCTGATGTGTATTGCTTTTAAAAAATATATCCAGACTACTTTAATAGTATCTAAAGAAAAAAAAAATCTTTTATTAGGTTGTCTGTGACAGAATCAAATAACTGTTTGAAAACAAGCTTGAAGAGGGAAGTAGAAGGGACGACTTTATCTCATTATTCACATAGCTACTACATTAATAAAAATCATTATTTGAGAAGCTACAATTTTTTCTTCAGTCATATCATCTGCTTATCCCAGAGGCTAAATGAAGCACATTTCAGAACAAGGGCTATTGACTTGCATAAGGTCTTCAGAGAAAATATTTTTATATTTCATGTTGTCCATTTCCATTTTGAAAGGCTCTTTTCAGTGGTTTGTAACTCCCTAATATGTGTAAGCCAAAGTTTTTAGGTTCAGGCACCACGGAGTCAACCTAAACCCTGTGGGCCCTATTCATCCCAGGGCCCTGGGTCACCCATCTTGAGTTGTGGAACGGTCACAACGGCTGTTTGATGCACAGTCAGGTGCAACTCTGCATCTGTATCAAGCCAAAATGCCTTTGCAGTCATGTTTATCTTTCTACTAGTAAAAGAGTATTTATTGAGTGCTGCAGGAGAGTTAGTTGAACCCTGCTTAGTTAAGCTCATTCTCTCTCTCTTAATTTTTCCAAAATTAAAATAATTTCCCCATAAATTATTTAGAATTTCTATATCCTGCTCACTGTGCAGGAACATATTGTGTCCTGCAAAGTGTCTGTCTACTTCTGGCCCTATTCAATCTAGCAACGTGTGTGTTCTCACTGTGCACCATACAGCTATATAGAAACTCCTATACCTGTCTCATATCTATGTTACAACTAATCAATGTATAGTTAGAGCTGGCATCTGCACTGTTCCATTAAACGAACTAAGATCATCTAAAATTTTGATGCAAGAGAAAATCTGAAGTTGAATTTGTTGCTTTCTGTATATCTATAAATCCTCATCAGAGTTGTATAAAAGGTTATCACCTTCCTTGTATGTAATGGAAGGCAACTTATGGAAGGCAACTTATGACAAAGACCAGACTGGATTTTTTTTTTGGTCATGCTAATGCATAGACATGGGTTTCACAACTTCTTTCCAGTTAACCTTTTTTTTTTTTTCTTTTCCTTTTTTTTTTTTTCCCCCCGTGGTCTCAATTATGCAATTATGCCTGTAGGTATAATTGGCAGTCAGGAAATAAAAAACAACTATAAAGTATAAAGCAGCTTCCAGTTAAGAAATTGCAGTCCATCACAGGAGAATTTAAAGAATTTGTCACTAACCTAATTTAAGAAGCCTTTCTGTCAGGTACACAATATGGAAACAACTGTTACTTCCCCTGGTATTTCATTTATACTCCTTTTCTTAAAAGTTGTAATCTTGCCAAATATTTACTTTTGTGTTTTACTTGCTAATTAACTGTCATTCCCACGAATGGTGTATTTAGTATAAAGAGAATCACATATTCTGTTCCTTATTAGTCTTCTTTAAAGCCACATCAAAAATATACTGATATTTGGATGCTGCTTTGTAGTCCTTCAGAAGTATAAGTTTGCAGTTTGATTGATTAGTTTCCACCACCAAAGAGAAGCAGCTGCAGCTCTGAATAAAATTGTGCTAATGAAGCTTTCAAAGTGGTGATCAAAAGCAGACTTTGCTCTTTCAATTGTATGCTTTTCTGTAGATAACTAATTGTGCTGTTTCAGCAAAATGTGCATATCAAAGCAGCTGAAGTATACATTTCAGTAGAAACTTTAGAACATGTCTAACAATATGATGGCTAATCTTTGTCCCATTTGGTCTGTAAGTTGCAGAACAGTAGAAAATGATTAACTGTATTTTTAGCACTAATTCATGCACAAAAACTGATTCACTATTCTATATTTGGTCATAGACAACTATATTCACATGTCCATGAAGACACACATCTAGATCCCCATTACCTTATGCAACAGTTTTGATAAAATATACAAACCTCATAACTTCAAGAAGAATTTCAGTTGGCTGGACAGATGAGGCAAAGTTTTATGAGTGTTTCAGGCATGAGCTTTCAGCACAAGCTGCCATTAGCTTTCTGCCAGATGTCCTGGAATAGTCTGCTAGAACTGAATTTATAACATGCTTCAGCATCTCAAGATGAAGCCATGTACTGTGAGGAATTTCCTTTCATATGTTCCAGCAAAGGCAAATTGTTCCAAGCTCAGTCAAACCTCCTTATATCTCTGTATCTTCAGAAGGCAAATTTTCCTGCCTATAGTGAATTCTGGACAACCATTTTTAGACTGCTCTGTTACCCAAGCCACCTACTTTACACTAGTCTCACCCCTTTCTGGAGCACATTTTAAACTCTTCCACACTGTAGGAAAACCCACACACAGCAGGGACATGTTTTGTCATATTAAAAACTGTGAAAAATACAACAAAATCAAAAACAAAATTAACTGATTGGAAGGTATATATATATTAAAAAAAAAAAAAAAAAAAGAACCAAATTACTGAAAATAACATTGTGTATAATTTTGAAACCTTTTTATAAAGATTAAATTACAACAGTGCATTTTTCAGAACATGGAGTAAAGAGCCAATGGCAGAGACACCCAGCCCTCCTGACAAATTATCTTTCTTGTGTCTGTTGAGCAGTCATTAATTACCCTTTTGTAATTATGGCTTTTGTACATTTAATTCAAATTGTTGCTCAAAAGTAATCAGTGCCCCAGTACAAGTCCAAGGACTTTGTAATGGACTTCAGGTTCAAATTTATATGGAACGTAAAGCGACCTTGTCAAGGAGCTTTCTGTGTGGTGTATCTACATAATAATGCCATGGGACTACTTTGAATGATATTAAATAAAGTAGCTCCTCTGGATTTTTCTTTTAACTCAATTCACTAGGGGTCATTCAATTCTCTACCTATTATGTGCTTATTCTTGATGTTCAAACTTTAAAAATAATTAAATTTCTATTGTGCAGTGTTCTTTTTGGCCCCTTTACAGTCAACTTTGAAAGTACTAGGTGAAGATGTCTTGGGATATCTTAGACAGGATATATTATTCTAAATGGTTCTGAAAGGTTGTAAATTCTTGAAAAGACAACATGTCAAATTATATTTTCAGGTTTTGTATCAGTAGGAAAGATGATCAGGAGTAGTCAGCATGCATTCACCAAAGAGAAAATCATGCTTAACCAATCAGATAGCCTACTATGATGAGAAGATTAGCTGGGTGGATGAAGGGAGAGCGGTGGATGTGGTCTACCTTGACTTCGGCAAGGCTTTTGACACTGTCCCCCATAACATCCTCATAGACAAGCTCAGGAAGTTCAGGCTAGATGAGTGGACGATGAGGTGTATTGACAATTGGCTGGATGGCAGAGTTCAGAGGGTTGTGCTCAGTGGTGCCGAGTCCAGTTGGAGGCCTGTAGCAAGCAGTGTCCCCCAGGGGTCTGTACTGGGGCCAGTCTTGTTCAATTTGTTCATCAGTGACCTGGGCAATGGAACGGAGTGTACCCTCAGCAAGTTTGCTGATAACACAAAGCTGGGAGGAGTGGCTGATACCCCAGAGGGCTGTGCTGCCATTCAGAGGGGCCTCAACAGGCGGGAGGGTTGGGCCGAGAGGAACCTCATGGAATTTAACAAAGGCAAGTGAAGGGTCCTGAACCTAGCGTGGAATAACCCCAAGCACCAGTACAGGCTTGGGGGGGGGGGGGGGGGGGGTGACCAGCTGGAGAGCATCTCTGCAGAGAGGGACCTGGGAGGCCCTGTGGACAGCAGGCTGACCATGAGTCAGCAATGTGCCCTTGTGGCCAAGCAAGCCAGCATTATCCCCGTGTGGATTCAGAAGTGTTACCAGCAGGTCAAGGGAGGTGATCCTCCCCCTCTATTCAGCCCTGATGAGGCCATACCTGGAGTATTGTGTCCAGTTCTAGGCTCCCCAGTACAAGAGGGACATGGAACTACTGGAGCGAGTCCAGAGGAGGGCTATGAAGATGATTAGAGACCTGGAGCACCTGTTGTATGAGGACAGGCTGACAGAACTGGGCCTGTTTAGCTTGGTAAAGAGAAGACTGAGGGGAGACCTCATCAGTATATATAAATATCTGAAGGGAGGGTGTCAAGAGGGTGGAACTAGACTCTTTTCAGTTGTGCCCAGCAAGAGGACGAGAGGCAACAGGCACAAACTGAAGCACAGGACGGTCTGGCTGTGAGGGGGCACTTCTTTACTGTGAGGGTGACGGAGCACTGGAACAGGTTGCCCAGAGAGGTTGTGGAGTCTCCTTCTCTGGAGATACTCAAAACGCCTGGATACCATCCTGCACAACGTGCTGTAGGTGATCGTGCTTGGTAGGGGGGTGGACTAGATGGTCTTCAGAGGTACCTTCCAACCTCAGCCATTCTGTGATTGTGAAGGTAGGTAAAAATATTCCGACCTTTCTAAATGCTTATCAGGCCAGTACTAGTAAATATTATTAAAAAGAAAAAAAAAAAAAAAAAAACATTACTTTTTGCATTTATTACAATATATAAATATATACAATATATACAATATATACAATATATAAAACTTCAAATCATTGTGCATTAAACTGCTCTTGCACTTGCCATACTCAGAGAACAATTGAGCAGTGGAGAGTAAGTACCAGTAGCAAGACACTTGATGCAGTATTAGGCATTGCTTTTTTTTTTTTCTCCCAGAAAACAAACAAAAACAGAAAACAATCCTGTGTCATTAATAATTCCAAGGTCAAGAAGGACTCTCATGATCATTTATAATTTCAGATTTCAGAGCCTGTAGAGACTTCTTTAGTGAAAGAAGAAATTTCTTCTACTCCTTGTGACTGCAGTTAGAGAAAAGCACCCTATTATCTTCATTATTCCTGGGCTGACAAAGGTGTAGGAATACTAACAATCAAACACAGAAATCTCACCACATATCACAGATTACTAATTATATTTTCATTGTGCAAAGTTTTTGATTCCTAAGAGATTTTAGTCATTTTTTATTTTCTTATTTATTTTTTTTTAATATTTTAATTCTTTTTTTTTTTGTTAATGTAAACCTTTAGTATCCTAGATTAACCATATACCAGAAAAGAGTAACTCACAGACCAACTGAAACACAGTAAACTTTCTGGAAAGTTATTTCACATCTCAGTTGCTCCTTCTTTCACTGTTTAAAGAAAGCCACTTTAGCAGCCCCTTCTTGAAAGCTGGTTTTGGTTACAACAGCTGGGCTTTATTTCAAGAGTCTCAGGTGCAGTGATAGCCTATAAAAGCTAAGTTAGACACTTCGCTCAGAAAAGGAGAGAGAAAGGTAACTTTTTTTTTTCTGTTTCTTTATTTTTTTTTCCTTTCTTTATTCCCCATCTTAATCTCTAATGAGCTGGGATTGGATTGGGAGAATCCAATAGTTAAAACCTTACTGCACTGAAGTCAAAAGGAAGTAGCGAGGGATTTTTATTTTTTTAGGCAGTTCATTTGCCTATTTATTTTTTCCTGTTTAATCATTTGTGAAGTATATTTCAGTTCTACTTCTAGTAATTTTGCAGCCTAGTTCCCTATTCCTGATAGAGTAGGAGCCAATAAATAAATGTATGATCTCCCTTTCTCCTTCTGTATCCAGGGTCCATGCCAAGAGGGTATAACATCTCATGAGCAGTTACCAAATGCCACAGTTTAATTCTGATTAAATGTGTCAGTAAAATATTTTTCCTCTGTCATTTTATTCTGCCTGCTGATGTCACTTTTTATCCCCAGTCCACCTTTCCTTTGCATCAGTTTTCTGAGCTGCATAGGTATGTAGCACAGTATGCATATAACCTTGTAGATGGAGGCAGCTGTGTAACCTTTTATGGTTCAGAAATTTTCTGCCCATTTCTGGAACAGGAGAAAAGGAGTATGAATGCTTGGGACACTCTTCATTGAATTTCACAATTAGTGTGGGATTTTTTTTAATATTCCTCTTTTGGTAAAGTATGCTGGCAGTTTCACTGCATTCTTATTAATATATATATAGTATATTTGGTTAATGCAGAATTCATGCTTGTTTCTGGATGCTGAACCTATCACCAGTCATTTGGTAGGAAGAGTTTTCACATTCATTACAAAATATGTTCTCAGAATATTCCTCCACAGCATGGAGGAAGAAAACACAAGTAGACTAGTCAGTGCTTAACTGACTTAACTTTTTTTTGTACTGGATGTTTGGTTAGTAGTTAGGACACTAACCTAAGAACATTAAATATCTGTTTCCAGCAGTCCAAAGACTTCCTTCAGCACGTTGGATATATGGATTTAAGTGTCTGAATTTCAGTCTGTACTCAGAAAAAAATTATTTCATGAATTAGATAAGGGTATAAACATATTGGAAAGGGTTGCCCAGGGAAGTGGTGGCATCACCGTCCCTGCAGGTATTCAAGGAAAGGTTGGACCTGGTGCTTAGGGACATGGTTTAGTTGGTGACATTGGTAGTAGGGTGATGGTTGGACCAGGTGATCTTGAAGGTCTTTTCCAACCTTAATTATTCTATGATTCTATATTGCACTGCGAAGTTCACGGTCATAGGATAAGATTAATAGCTGATTGTGTTTTAAATATAAATTAATAATCCATTTTCTGAATCTGGTGGTCTGTTGCGTTGTAAGGATAACTGCACTGAAGTCCAATATGGAGAAAATACTAACCACTACCCAATGATGTTCCATTGCTTGATAATCTATAGTTGGGGGTTGTATAGGCAGCATTAAACCTGCTGGTGTACCAGAATGGTCATTTTTAGAACTTGTCTATGCCTCTGTCTTTTCCACTTCTTAGGTTGCCTCTTCTCTCCCTTTTTTTCCATACAGCCCCTTTGAACTTCTCTTTCACAGAATCTCACAGTGGTTTTGACCACCCAAGGGTATCCCACCCTCTTCTGCTGACTGCCTTGTCTATCCCATCTTGTTGCTAACCCTGTGCATGCTGCCCCACAAACAGGGATGTATTTTTCGCCCTTCGGTCTCGTGGATGCACATGGTGGCTTGCTGCTGCCCTCCTGCCAACTTCTAATGCTTGCACAGATGCCTCATGCAGCTCTAACTCTGCCCTTCTCTTGGATTCTTTTTGAGGTCAGGGTACACGAACAAAAAGAGTATTCTCCTTGACCTGTGCTTGGAGTGTGGGCCATAGGAGTCTCTCCCTTCTGTATGTGGCACCATAAAACAGCTACTAATGCTTTTTATGACTTGGTACTAACAGAAAATTCTGTTTTCCTCTCTATTCACATGCTGTTGTTCTCATGTTGCTATTATCTAGGAAAGATATTTCTGCTAGGTTGAAACTACCCATACAAATCTCTGTTAAACGAAGAAAAACATCATTTTTGAGATTTACAACTGCTTTTTATATTTTTTTTTCTGTGGAATGCATATACAAATGGTGTTCTAATTTGAAAATTAGTATTTTCCTTATTAACTCATTCCTATAAAACATCGAGCTAGTGGATCAAGGGTAAAATTTTCTTTCCCAAAGACAGTTTTCTAATTTGAATATGGTGGTTAGATAAATATATTCATTGTTTCCATGGTTATTTATGGATATGTAACTAACTCTTCAGGAAGTTTCATCAAATCTAAGTGTTGGAAGTCATTGTGAGTTTGCACTGAGGAAACTGTAATGTGAAGTTAAACAGTAAAGCTTGTAGAAGATTTTAATGTTTGTTATTTATCGGAGGAATGTATAATTATGTCAGGATAAATTAGACTAGAACTTGAAAAATTCATGCCACAAAACTGTGAGACTTACATTTTGAAAAAAAAAAATATCCTATTATTCATAGTGGAAAAATCTTTCAGTGACATTTCTCTTCTCTTTAATTATCAAGAAATCTTAGTTTGGAACAATTCTTTTATACTCCCTTAAATCCTACTTCCCTCTCATATGTTTCCATCAAATCATTATTTAAGAGAGGATCATCCTGCAGGTGCATTTAAAAAGATTCACTTTAGAATTTATAAATAACAGATGTTCAATTAGTATAAAACTTGAAGCAAAAAAATTAAATCTATATGAGTTACTACTTGCTGTTCTTCCTGTGTTAAGTCCTGTCTTTCATTTCTGTCTTCTTTTTACAACTTTGATCAGACTAATACTTCAGTGTTTTTTTCCTTGAATTTCATGTGTTCAAACGATTTTGTTTGCAAACACTTAAGCATGAAATTGACAAAAATACTCTGTTGCTATACATATTTTTTTTCTGGTTATCAAGGGGGCTAATACATTTAAATTATGTGTCCTGGGACTGCAATCCTGAGGAAGAGAAGCAGACATGTTTCAGATATTATTGAGTGACAATCCTGTTTTCATGCCAGTTTAGTGTTACATCTCTCCTGAGACAAGATACTGCAAAATATACTGAAGCATGCTTAAATTTAGTGATTTAGCTTCCTGTCCATGAGAATCTGGACTGAGAGAATTCTCAAGAGAAATCTCATTGCACAGGCATGCCTCATTTGAACTGTATTACTACAGCTGCAAAAATAGTATAGGTTTAAAAAAATATAAATATATACAGTTAACACCGAGAGATGAGTCCAAAACCCAGATATTAAACTGGAGAAGACAAATATAAATAAGGTGTCAGATTGTTTATCGTTACTTGTCAAATTAAAGGAGAAAAAAAAAAAAACTTGAATAATTTAGATAATTTATTATTTATTATTTATTTATTATTTATTTATTTATTATTTATTTATTTATTATTTATTTATTGTTTATTAGAGAAATTCCTTTCTCTACGTGAATTTGAATGGTTGAGTACTGTAGCACATGTTGATCATCACCCTTTCAAGGCAGAAATGTCATTTTGCTGTATACACTCTGTGTGGGCATGATTTATGCTAATCATGTAAGATTTTTGTGTGTGTGTGTTTTGCTTTTGTTATAGTTATGTTCATGAGAGTACCACATAATGATCTGATAACACATACAGGCTTTATAATTAGTTGTGTTTATAGTATCCATATCATTCTAATCCCAGTACCAGTGCTAAGGAAATCATGATTCATGTTTCTAATAAATCATCAAGATGTATATACTTCTTTTGTTTGTTTGTTTTATTTTAATGCACCGCACTATTATCCCTATAGCTGGAGAGAGAATATTTAATTAGGAAAATGAAATAAAAAATACTGCATCCAAAGATGATGCACAAAATATTTTATTTTGGTAAAAAACTAATTACTTGAGTCTCAGATTCTTATATTGCTATTTTCTTTTTGAAATTATTGTATATTCCCTATGAAAATGTGTTTGGTGACAAATTGCATATAAATTATATCTGGTGCTACGAAACTACTGCCTACTTAAAATCTAAGTGTTAATAAAATACTTTAGTCTTGATCTTAATCTTAATCATGTTATTGCAATTATCTTGTAACCTGAGAAGTTTAAAAGATGGAGGAAGGGCTCTTTTTAGGATTTTGTTTCTATTATAATTTCACATGAGTGTGTCTCTCAATTATTCTTTAGCACTTTAGGGTGGATGAATGCCTTTCCTATGCAAGAATGTATATTGTCATGCTCTTTTCATTTTCTTGCAGACTGGCACTCTATCAATACGTAAATGCACTCTCCACCTTCTCTTGTAACTCTTAGATATTTCATGCTGGACAAACAAAGTGTGTCAATAAGGTACAGGAATGTTTAATAGTAGTGGTGAAGTAGGCTAAAAGAAGGCAAATTGATTCAGCATGAACACTTTTTGTGCAAAATATGGTTTTCCAGTTTATGAAGTTGTGATAGAAAATCCATGTACTTTATACAAGACAGAAGGAATAATACTGTCTGGTAAATACTCAGCAAAATATGCTGAAAACTATAGGTTGGAAATCATCCAAGAGCTGATGCTTTCTCGTTGCTAGTTATTTTCATGCTCTTTTAGTGTGCTGCAGTTTAGGGCAATACAGCAGAGAAATATTTGATTGTACAGTACAAGTCTGAAATATACGCAAATAAGGTCTTCATCCTCTTACTCATTGTAACATTGAAACAAGGTAATATGTACAGTGGGTTGGTCTGTATATGCATGCTAGTATAACCCTTATTTGAAGGGTAGCCTCATTTTAGAAAACTGTTATGTGCAATAGCTTCAAAGCATCACCATCATGAGTAGACATGAAACAAACACTGGCAGTGTGAATATGTAATTGATCAATCACATTTTTTTGGCAACAAAACCTGTATTAGTAAAAAATCTTTTTAAATGAAAAAATCTTGTACAACTTGTTTTTCTTTTTCCTTGATTTTTTGTAACTTTCTGTTCTAGTACCTTTATTTTGATGAGGTCCAAATAAAGACTCCATGATTAAAGGGGAAAATTTTGATTTGGTTTAACTGGTTGAGACAGAATTTTTGTAAGATTTAAATTATTTCTGTTCTATGTAATTTAGTTCTTTCTTGTCTGTATCAAGACATTTGTTCACACAGAAATTAAATAGTTGAAAGGACTTAATAAGCGAAGATACATAATATGCTAGGTTTCTCATTACATCAGCTCGACAGTATTTGCATGCAACATTTCTAATTCCTGATTGGATATTTAACTGACTACTGCAGTTTGGTGAAATAAAGACGTTAAATGAAATAAAGACTCTACCAAAAAAAAAAATTATCATTGCTTAAGGTTTTTGGCCATGATCATCTCCAAAAGCTTAATTCAGGAATTAATCTAACAAAAGGGAATTTCTTCATTTAATTATAGTAGCTACAAAGATTTTACTGTTTATCTCTGGCTCTGGACAGGCAACCATTTATATTTACCTTTCTCCAGGCCTCCTTGAAACATGTAATGTCTTGTCAAATACAAGGTGGCAATATCAGTGCCTTGATCAGAATTTCCATTAGTTCATCCAAGCAGATATAAATCAATGTTCTTATTGGCTGCATCCGGGTGTATTCCATACCCTCAGATGAAATTGAACAATAAATTTCCTTTTTATCATGCTGTAGCATCCAATAGTCTCAGTCAAAATCTTTGTATTACGACTTCCATATCATTCTTAATATTGACTGAGTTTCCTTAAAGGATTTGCCATTGTTTAGATTTTATTTCAATTTTCACACTTCGATTCATCTTGAGATGAATGCGTGTGTGTGTGTTTCAATAATATTATTTTCAAGTGAATATTTTATGTAGAAATCAGGTGAGAAGTATGGAAAATCTGAAGCCATTAAGTTGATTATAAGCAAACTATAACAATTGGTGTCTTTCATTACTTTCATATTGAAAGTATTCTTCTTCAATATGGCAGGCTATTTTCCACTCAGCCCGAAATTCATTACATTATTGAGTATTAAATTATAATTGTATGCTTCAAAAAATAATAAGTGATTAGGAAATTTTCAACATACATTTTTGCAATTTTAAAAGAATTGACTTATGTCCAAACAGTTCATAAAAAGTTATTTATTCACTTGTGTGCATAATGTCTTCTGAGGGAAAGTTTAGCATTGGTTTCCATTTTGTATGGATTACAAATATAGTCAATAGTTTAACATTATATTTTTAAAAGTGCTGTTAAGACAGTGTTTTATTTAAAATCATGTATCAATAGTTTCACTCCTACTTAAATCAATCATTTACAAGCAACATGTAAAAAATTCTGCAAAAAACATTGCCTAAAAAGTTTGCTTAATTACTTATGTATAAATAATGTTTCTTTTAAAAATATTTATACTGTTCATCATAATAAGATCAGCAGCCTTCCTCCCAATTATTGTTTTTAAGCTCTTAAATGCCATTTACATTCCTAAAATATTAGAAATATTTTCTAATTAGCAGTCTAGATTCCAACACACCAATACTTATACACAATACCAATACTTACCAATAGCAAGTTCATCAGCACTGAGGGGCAAAAACTTGAATTTACACTGAAATTAGTCGCACTTTCAGACACAAAGTTGTTCTTACAGCTAGTGTCAAGTTATAAACATGATGGGGTCTGAGGTCTTGATATGCTCCAGCTCATGCCAGTTGTTCCAGCCATAGTACTTGGAGTTCTCACTCACCCTTCCACACTCCTTATGACTGCTATTGGGCTGTATGTGAAGAACCATCTCCATCTCCCTTTTTATGTTAAGAATGGAACTGCTCATGAATTAAAATAAAACCCTGTAAAGCAGTAATTAGTAGGATTCTAATTGTAAATGGAGAAATTCCATTGGTCAGATTAAGCGAAAAAGACCTAAGTGCTTAAAGGAATGGAGATATATTTAAGCTTAATTCTGCCCTGTGATAATACCATCAGAAAGGAAAATTAACATATTTGACACTAAAAAACAATTTTATGAATATAAGACAATTGTTTAATTGTCTAACTAATCATAGTTATGTATTAATTTTATCTTGTTGTTACAAAGAGGAAGTAATGCAGCAATCAATCTCACATGCTATGTCTTGTGCTTATGTAAAATATATACTGATTTAGCCAATCAGGGACTTTCAAACATACATAGGATGAGTGATGTAAGTGGAAACAAAGGTTTGTTGCTTTGTCCATAAGTTCATATGTCATCCAAACGTATATGAGTAATTTTATTTAGGGGAGACTTTACTTATTTACTGAAGTGCTTGCAACATACAGAATTCAGGTCATCTCAGGTTCTTTAAAAATATTTTTAAACACTCATATGAACCCATGTTTTGTATTTTCTATTTCTCTTGTAAGGAAAAAAATATCATAGTATTTTGTTATCTTTTTAATTTCACTGAAGATTATATAAATCTTAATACTATGCTTATCTTAATTTTCTTAGATAGTTTTTACCCGTGGAATTTATTGTTGATCTAAAACTGAATGAATTGCATATTACCATTACAAAGGGGAGCTACAGCATTGCATTTGGACTTTTCTTTCTTCATTGATGAATACAGTCTAAGCTAACATGTAGATAGTCATTGATCCTGCTACACAGGTTCCGTATTCTTTATCTCATTAAGTTTCCATCAGAATCTTAATGAAGCACCCTCACTGGACACATCAGACTGCTGTTTTTGTCTTGCAAACACTAGAATCGTAGAATATCTAAGTTGGAAGGGACCCACAAGGATCATTGAGTCCAACTCCTGCGTCCCCAAAGGACCACCCAAAACATTATACCATGTGTCTGAGAGTGTTGTCCAAATGCTTCTTGAACTCATGCAGGCTCAGGTGGGGAGCCTGTTCCAGTGCTCGACCACCCTCTTGGTGAAGAATCTTTTCCTAATATCCAGTCTGAACCTCCTCTGTCACAGCTTCAAGTCATTCCTTCGGGTCCTATCTCTGGTCACCAGAGAGAAGAGATCAGCGCCTGCCCTTCCATTCCCGCTCATGAGGAAGTTGAAGACTGTGATGAGATCTCCCCTCAGTTTCCTTTTCTCCAGGCTGAACAATCCAAGTGACTTCAGACACCTGACATATGTCTTGCCCTCCAGACCCTTCACCATCTTCGTAGCCCTCCTTTGGACACTCTCTGTTTTATAACTTTCTTATACTGTGGTGCCCAGAACTGCACACAGTACTCAAGGTGAGGCTGCACCTGCACAGAACAGAGCTGGACAATCACTTCCCTTGGCCAGCTAGCAATGCTGTGTTTGATGCGCTCCAGGATTCAGTTGTCCCTCCTGAACTCCAAGGCACACCACTGGCTCATACTCAGCTTGCTGTTGACCAAAACCCCCAGATCCATTTCTGCAGGCCTGCTCTCCAGCATCTCGTCCCCTAGTCTGTATGTATAACCAGGCTTGACCCTTCCCAAGTGCAGAATCCGACACTTGCTCTTGTTAAACAATTGTTGGTGATTGCCCAGCCCTCTAATTTGTCAAGATCTCTCTGTAAGGCCTCACCACCCTTGACAGAGTCAACAGCTCCACCCAATTTGGTATCATCCATCAACTTGCTCAAAAAAAATTCAAGTCCTTCATCCAAATCATTTATGAAAGCACTGAAGAGGACTGGTCCTAAAATGGAGCCCTGGGGAACCCCACTAGTGACAGGTCACCAGCCTAATGTAACCCCGTTTACAAGAACCATCTGGGCCCAATCTGTCAGCCAATTGTTCACCCATCTTATTATAGTTTTATCTAACTGTATTCTAGTCATTTTGTCGAGAAGGATACTGTGAGATACATTATCAAAAGCTTTACTGAAATCCAGAAAGATTACATCGACTGGCTTCCTTTGGTCAAATAGCTGGGTGATCTTGTCATAGAAGGAAACTGTTTGTTAGACATGAACTTCCCCTAGTGAACCCATGTCAGTTCTGACCAATGACAGCATTGTTGTCCTTTAGGTGTTTTTCAATAACTCCCAGAATAACCTTCTCCATAATTTTACCAGGCACTGATTTTTCTAGTTTCATACTGCCATGCAGCACATAATCAAAGTGCTACTTTGGTCCTAGGAGTCAAGGCATCATCTTGGGTAATTTGACATTTGCCATTTTGCCTGCCTTTAGGAGATAATATGCAATGCAAAACCTTGTAACTAGTACTGGTGCCTCTAGGCGACCCTATAGTATATGCCTATATTCTGAAAAGATGTGTAACTTGAGCTTGACTCTTTTGGAAATGTACAGATGAAGATTTTCTTCAGTTTCCAGCATCTGTGAAAGCAAATAATAGGAGTCTCATTAAATTCTGGTAAAAAGAAAATTTTGGAATGCTCCAGAAGTTGATTACCACCCTCCCCCACCCCCACTCCAATACCTGTTATGTGTGTAATATTACATTTCTTGATAACAACTTCATTAACTGTAACAGAGAAACTCTACTAAATTATATTTCCCCCCAGCCCTGATTTCCATTCCAGTCACACACAGGTCTTACAACTACTTTAATCTGAGTAGAAAGCTGTGATCAACTGTGAGCTGCACTTAAGTATCCTGATGGTATAATTGACTTCAGAGATGAAACAAACAAAGCAGGCATAATAACTTTGTTTAATAGCAGCACATCATAGTAAGGTTGATTACAGTGCAACATGACTGTAGTATTTTATTAATAATATGATAATGCAACTCGAAAAGGATGTATCTTATATGCATATGTTAAAATATATTATTTGAGGGTTCTGTATTGCAAAGATTGTTACAGGTTGTTTTATGTTACAGGAGCTGGGAAGACTTACAGCACAGTTTTATCTAGATAAACTGCAATGAAAAAAAAAAATACTATCGAAGTACGATTATTAAATGGCAAACTTTTGTCATACTAGCACCATCAATTGCTAGCATAATTTTTTATTATTTATCTGTAACAGGAGCACAGAGTTGTGAGGGTGTCAGTCTTTGTTTATTGCTTACACTTTTGAAATTAGTCATTCTGTTCCCTGCAAATCCCTTGTAAGACTTCATCTTTATAGAATTGTAGGAACAGGCTGCAGATGGAAAAAATGCTAGAGAGCACTGCACCGATAACATTAGTTTTTATAATAATTTGTGAATTCATAAATGTAAATTAAAATAGATTTTTTTAATAAGCAAAATAAATCTCGATTCCATGAGGCAAAAGGACATACACATACGTGTATACAGATGTGCACAAAGAGTGATTACTTCGTGCTGCAGTTCCTATATGCCATAATACTTGTGGGATTTCTTTTCTGTTGCTATTATAGCAATAATTCTAGTCAGGCTCATTCCTTTTGTAGTTGGCATAGACTAAAAAATAAACAATAAAAATGCAGGACAGTACAAAATTCCATAGGATCCTCATGGATAAATTGTAAAGAAATTACACGTTATTCTTGTATCAAAGACAGACTGGAAATTGAATTAGAAACAAACTTAATCACCATTTTGCCTAGAAACACGTTTTCAGAAAAGGTCATATTTCTTATGTACTCTTTTCTCCTGATGTCCCATTTCCTTCAAAGTTGCAGAGTGTAGATAAGCTATTTATTTAAGAAATGATCACTTTGTCTAGGCCAACTAGTTTTCTCTCTTCACTTTTAAAAGATAAATTTGACTAAAGGCATAAATTCTGAGAAAGGTTCTGAGTTGGATCTTTTTGATTTATTTTAATCTGTAGTTTGTAGATACATCCTTAAAAACAAACATTAAAAACCTTTCTAGAGAAAAGCCTTACAGTTTTTTATATAAGTCTGTTGTTGAGGTGGTTTTAAAGAACCTGTTTTTAAATATCTACTTTGTTTCTCCTCTAAAACTGATGAACAAATTTGACTGTCTTTGCCTCATCTTTGGAAATGATAATTAAATGATAACTAAGTAGATATCACAGGAATAAATATTTTCCACTCTAGTATTAGAGACTTTTAAAAAAAAAAAAAAAAAAAAAAAAAGAGTTTTGCTACAGAATCTTCAGAAACTTGACATACTTACGTAACCTATACACACATATTAGGTCCAAAAAACTTTGGTATTACTCTATTTGCATTTTAAACTTCACCCATACTGCAACAAATTAGGGAGCCTCATCCTTAGACCTCCAGAAAAGACATGTCTGAGACCTTTCCATGTTCTTTCCTGTCCTCAAAAATCTTCACTGCTCCTTCTCCCACAATAAGGAAAACAATATGCAAGCACCATTCCTTCCTCTGTACAAGCATAGCTGACTCCTTTAGAGGTGACCAGGCTAATGTGCATGGTGGGAACCTGATTTAACCTTACTACTCCAGAGGAACTTCTTCCACAATGTTATTCACAATGGCTTCGCTACTAATGTTTTTAGAGATCTCGAACATGCTGTGGGAGTGTTATTTCTATAAACTAAGATTCAACTAGTTCTTAGCTTTTAGAATACCTCCAAATAACCGAGATGCGCTGACATTCTTACTGCTCCATAAAAAGACCTGTAAGAGGAACAATGGCCTCTGTATGTGTGTGACTAGGTGTGTGACATTCAGGTTTAGCTGATGAGAGCAAACTGCTGTGCCAGTCTGAATGTTGAATAGAGCCCTTTCAAAAGAATGAAACCAGGATAAGCAGTTGTTGTGGTTTAACCTGGCTGGCAGCTAAACACCACACAGCCGTTGCTCACCCACCCCCCTCCCTCTCTGGGATGGGGGAGAGAAACGGGAAAGTGAAGCCTGTGAGTTGAGATAAAGACAGTTTATTAAGACAGGAAAATAATAATAACAATAATAATAACAACAACAACAACAATAATAATAATAATAATGATAATAGTATTACTAATAATAATGTGTACAAAACAAGTGATGCACAATGCAATTGTTCACCACCCACTGACCGATGCACAGCCTATCCCCGAGCAGCCGGCCCCACCCCCACCCCGGCTAGCCACCCCTATATATTGTTCAGCATGACGTCAGATGGTATGGAATACCCCTTTGGCCAGTTTGGGTCAGCTGTCCTGGGTCCGTCCCCTCCCAGCTCCTGCTGCACCCCTAGCCTGCTCACTGGCAGGACAGAGCGAGAAGCTGAAAAGTCCTTGGCTTGGTGTAAGCACTGCTCTACAACAATTAAAACATCAGCATGTTATCAGCGCTCTTCTCATCCTAATCCAAAACATAGCACCCTACCAGCTACTAGGAGGAAAATTAACTCTGTCCTAACTGAAACCAGGACAGCAGTAAAAGAAGTAACGATAAAGTAATCATTATGAAAAGCAATGTGGAATATTTATGAAATACTGTACTTCTGAGATTAGATTAGCCTAATGGCTGTCCATTTTACATGTGCTAAACAATTACTGACTACATTACTGCTATTTTACCATCTCTAATAAGCAATTCTAGTAAAAATCCAGTAAAATACTTAACACCACCTCAGTGGAAACAGTGAGAACAAGAGCATATCACTCCTTTAGAAAGGCATCTTTCACAGACTTTTAGAGAGGAGGGGCATAGACGGTCAGGAAATACAACTTTTTTCAGGTAGTTTGAAGCATCTTACTCTCTATTACTGCAACCCTACCAACAACACCAACACTCCCCTTCACTGCAGGAAACACATACTGTATGATAAGATTATGGCAAGTCATCTATTTATGGTATTGTTTTTTTCCCACTTTTTGGAGAAAAATGCACAAAGATCTGAAAAATACATCAAAAGATCTGAATAAAATTGGGACTGGCACCTTCCCTGATTCATCAGATATGCTGTAGTTCTGAATACAGATTGCAACAGAATCCAAAACTAAGTTACTAAACTGAACCTACATACACTTATGAGATGTATTTGAATCTTAAAATTATAGCATAAATGAACATCCTTTACATGAGTGAGAGCACTCACTATATTCTTAAAGGAAGGGTCTCAAACAAACTTTATTTCATTTATGTTCATTTATATTTGTGGATTTACTGCCTTCAAAAAATTGTGCATGTTACTTTCATTTGCAAATTGGATTTTTGGGCATGGCAAATATAATCCAATGCCAATGCAGGCAAAAAGATTTAGGTCTCAGAAAGCTTTTAAAATGTTGCTTCTCTGTACTGATTATCCTGTGAAAATTGACCTCCTTCAAGACAGCTGAGAACAGCACAGGAAACATTTCAGATCTAGAATTTCAGATACTTAGATACTTCTTTTTGCAATGATTGTTCTTGTGGTATTTGTTTGTTTGTTTGCTTGTTTACGTTCTCCCTCCTCCCCCCCCCCCCCCCCCCCCCCCCCCCTTTTTTTTTTCTCAGTGAAATGCATAGGTCAGAATGTCAGATTGTCAGAAAGTCTGATGTCCTTTAGAAGCTCAGCTAGGGTAGAATTCACTGATCAGTTTTAGTCCTTTTGTGTCTAGCTAGCCTTTTTACGCTACTTTTAACTACTTTTAACTACTATACACATTCTTCTACCGTCTCACTGTGTTTGGCTGTTTGCTTACTGTTCATCTTTAATCTTTCCACCATTCATTTTACATGAGCAGTGCAGCTTATGGTTAGGTTTTGCGATGTCAGAGACAGTCCTTTACGTTTCTATTTTATTGTTTATCTTCTCTGTGACTCATGATGAGTAAAAATGATAAGATTGCCAACATAATCTTATCCAGCACAGTATTGGTGAGACTTCTATTTACAGATTGGTCCACTGTAAAGTATGCTAATTGTATTTTTGCTTGTTTGTTTGTTTGTTTAATGCATATTTGTCTTCAGTTGTTCAAAGGCTGGAATTCAGTGAATTGGCTTAAGTTATGTAATAAAAAAAAAAAAAAAAAAAAGCAATATTCAGCAAGTTCTTGAATTAAAAAAATAATAATAAATTCAGATACAAATGGCAAACAAAAGTAATATTTTCATTATGTCTGTCACACAGGCAAACATAATTCATTTTATCTGTAAAAATGCTGTGTAGAATTTCTTCTGCTACCTTTATACTGGTCTTGCAGCATTACATTTACTTAAGAATATTCATCACTGATGAACAACCAACAGGATGCTGGTACAGTTGAAATACCTGTCTCAGTGACGAATTTTACAAGCAGCTATCATGTGTATTCTGGCTCTATTAATTCAGAGTAGGTATCAATAGCTATAATCCAAGTAAATACGAAAAACTGTACAAAATCTATTTAACACTCATTTGCATCAGAGAGCTACAAATACAATTCAGAAATCACTATTTATTTTCTACAAAATGTCCAGAGAATGAATACTGCACTCTGAAAATGCTTCATATGATTTATTGAGTATCTGATGTAGGAGACAGCTGCATCTAGAAGACATCAACTGACAAGTTGTATTGGCTTTGAGCAAACATAATATGTGGTTCATGAAACAAACTCCTGTCACTGTAAGCTGTAACAGAAAAAAATATTAATCTGTCAGAGGAGGTTAAGATGTATACTTGCTATATATCCTATTTTTAGTATTATTTTTACATGAAGAAATTCAGCAATGACGCTATATAAAAGTCTTCATCTTCGACCTCAAAATTATTAGTTTCAATTCATATCTCATTGTTCCAAATCATTTATGTCAATTTCTAAGTCAACTGCCAATTATTTTTTAAGCAACTAAAGAAATGCTATTCCTGCACTGAAGAAAAAAAAAAAAAAAAAAAAAAAAAAAAAGCAAAATTATTTAATTAAGTACTTATAATGCATTTTTCTTCATTGTAAACCTGGCAGTACAATGACTGTAGTTATATTATAGAATTTATACTGGCCACTAAACACTTCAAGAAAATGTAAGTAATTTGGTTTATTTCATGTATGCCTTAAAACAGCTGTCCCACAGAGCGCCACTTCTTCTTAATAAGGGAGAAACTGCATGGGAAAAAATATCATTTAGTAATTTTCCCAAACTTTCAGAAAAGTCTTAGAAGTTGGTGGGAGTGATTTCATCATTTGAGTAGGAAACAGGAAATTACATACTTGTTCTCTAATAAAACATCTTCAGTTATGGCACTTGTCTGGAAATATTATTGTTAGATGTCCTTTCTCCATAAAAATCACAACCCATATTAAAGCCTTAACTAAATTAAAGGAAAAAACAAACAAACAAACAAACAAACAAACAAAAAACTAATTCAGATTTTGAAAGCCAATATTTGACCATTTCTTTTCTTAGTTTTTGTAATGTCTATGTTTCTATCTTCTGGATGGAGCTTAAATATGCCTTTAAGTTGTAAAAATGTCAGGAAGCTGTTGGTGTGGTATTTATGGTTTTACTCTTGTCTGGGAGGAGAATAATGAAATGTTCATACAGTGAATGATCCCCTTTAAAGAATATTTTATATCCGGCTTTCCAAACAGAGAGGATTACTGAACATTTTTGTTATGGATCAAACTACGAATCTAAGTCTTTTAGAAAAAGTTCTTCAGAAATTGGAAAGAAACATGTCTTGGGCTTTGGCAAATGTTATGAGAGGACCAGGAAAGAAGGTATTGGAAGTAGCTCTACAGCAGCATGGAACAGGTCATCTTGAATACATCTGTGCAACAGGTCACCTTGAATGCAATCACACAGCATATGTGGGACAACCAGGGGATCAGGCCCAGTCAGCATGGGTTCATGAAAGGCAAGTCCTGCCTGAACAACCTCATCTCTTTCTATGACCGGCTGACCTGCCTGGTAGATGAGGGAAAGGCTGTTGACGTAGTCTACCTAGACTTCAGCAAGGCCTTTGGCACGGTCTCCCATAGTCTTCTCCTGGAGAATCTGGCATCCCATGGCTTGGACAGGTATACTCTTTGCTGGGTTAAAAATGGGCTGGATGGCCGGGCCCAGAGAGTGGTGGTGAACAGAGTGAAATCCAGCTGGCGACCGGTCACCTGTGGTGTTCCCCAAGGGTCAGTGTTGGGGCCCATCCTCTTTAGTATCTTTATTGATGTTTTGGATGAGGGAATTGAGTGCACCCTCAGTAAGTTTGCAGATGACACCAAGTTGGGGGGAAGTGTCGATCGGACGGAGGGTAGGAAGGCCCTGCAGAGGGACCTAGAGAGGATGGGTCAATGGGCAGAGGCCAATGGGATGAGGTTCAACAAGGCTAAGTGCCAGGTCCTGCACTTTGGCCACAACAAGCCCATGCAACAATACAGGCCTGGGGGAGAGTGGCTCGAAAGCCATGCAGAGGAAAAGGATCTGGGGCTGCTGATTGATGCTCACCTGAACATGAGCTGGCAGTGTGCCCAGGTGGCCAAGAGGACCAACAGCATCCTGGCTTCTGTCAGGAATAGTGTAGCCAGCAGGACCAGGGAGGTGATCGTCTCCTTGTATTCTGCTCTGGTGAGGCTGCACCTCAAGTACTGTGTTCAGCTTTGGGCTCCTCACTACAAGAAGGACATTGAGGCCTTGGAGAGTGTCCAGAGAAGGGCTACAAAGCTGGTGAAGGGCCTGGAACACAAGTCCTTTAAGGAGCGGCTGAGGGAACTGGGGTTGTTTAGTCCGGAGAAGAGGAGGCTCAGAGGAGACCTTATTGCTCTCTACAACTACCTGAAAGGAAGTTGTGGGGAGCTGGGGGTCGACCTCTTATTGCAGATAACTAGTGATAGGACTAGAGGAAATGGTCTCAAGTAGCACCAGGGGAGGTCTAGGTTGGAAATTAGGAGACATTTCTTCTCAGAAAGAGTAGTCAGGCATTGGAACGGGTTGTCCAGATAAGTGATGGAGTAACGGTCCCTGGGGGTATTCAATGAAAGGTTGGACATGGTGCTTAGGGACATGGTTTAGTGGGTGACATTAGTAGTAGGGTGATAGTTGGACCAGATGATCTTTTAGGTCTTTTCCAACCTTAATAATTCTATGATTCTATGGGCTGACAGTAGCATCCCTCTAAGTGCAAAACATCTGATTTTTCAAAGGTGTTAGTACAGTACAACTGTAGATCATTTCAGATACATGAAATCATGTGGTCAAAGATGGTTTTACACTGTCAGGAGTCTAATACAAGTGATATTTTGCTAAGAGTACAGCTACCAGTGTGTAGGAGAAATCAATTATTTTGGGAATTATAGGAAAGAATATTTAATAATTCATGTTTTCATGCTGGTTAGTTGTACAAGTGAGAAATCTGTTTCTAGCAGGATGACATTTAGAGCTTGAATTCCCTCTGTTTCATTGTTGTGTATAATCTAGATATGGTGTATATAAGGACACCATTCTCCTTCAAATGTGTCTATTACAATAGACTGGTTAAGCAAATATAAACAGAAAAACATCATCAGATCTTGTGTGAGTAGTCAGAGAAGAACTCTGTTCCTTGGTTTTCAGAGGGACTTCTTTTTCTGTCATTTTCCGATTGCAAACCAGAATCTAAAAATTAAACAATTAGAGAATTTTTGACAATGAAAAAATGTTGTGCATTTTAAGTGGTTCATAAAATAATAATATAACTATATTGGTAATTGGCTCTTTCATGACACTTAAAAATACTTCACAATCATTAACTAATTAGCAGAGTACTTTTACAGAGTAACATTACACAAATGTGGTGAGAATGTGTTGAGTCACCCAGCAATACTTTGCTTCCTAGCATAAGATATATATATATATTGATTTAACAATATATAATCTGTTAAATGTTTTTGCTTTTAAAATAAAGCTTGTAATCCTCTTGTCATTAACCCATTTCTGAAAAAGAAACAAACAAAAAAAAAGTTATGTTTGTTTGTTTGTTTCTGTATCTGTAACATTTCTTCTTCCCTGAAGAAAGCTTGATTTAGATTGGCTTTTGTTTTCTCTATTCTTTTAATTGTTTGATTTTCTGAGTTAGACTGTTTGAAGATACTTTGCTTGAATGATTTGAGAAGGAACTAATCTGGAGGGCTATGTTTCATTTCTGTTTAGCAGAGGAGTTGAGAAGAAGGTGCTTTACCAACATCAGGCTCTGACAAACACAATGTATAGCTGACTGGAGTAGCTATTTCAGATGTTTCTGCACCTAAGAATAGGCCCTAAGCACTGACATCAAGACTGAGTGTTCATATTAAGAACTGAAACTTCTTGCACAGTTAGCGAACATGAATGGAGGGAGCAAGTTCAGAAAAGCTTGTTCTTAACGTCTTGTCTGATGGGAAGACACACCCTGGAAAACAATGTTCTGAAGTGGACAAAGGTTTCACTGGTTTCACAATTTGGTGGCTGGGAAATTTTAACTGGAGGTCATGAGGCAAGAGCCATCCATGTCTACTTTGGAGGGGAATTTCTGTGGGTTTCTAACAGGAAATAGTAGATAGCCATATTCTTAAATGCTTCTCATTTCCTATTTACATATATGGTAATTAATGAATATCCAGGGAGCCTGCTTATATTAGACTCCTAACATTACACAGCAGTGGTTCTTTACAAGCAAAATATACTGAAAATCTCTAGATATGGTTGCCATGCATGAGGATGTGATTTCAGCTTATTGGTCTTTAAATGAGTTATAATTTTGCAATACTTCAACTTTTCATTATGCTGATTATTATATTTCATTATACCTGATCATTTTAGAGCATGAAGTCATGAAAACCACATCGTTGAAATAGCATGTAACACTCTTGCTGACAGCAGTGATGACTTCAGAAAAAAACAAAACAAAACAAAACAAAACTTTTTGTATTCATATGTACAACGTTATAAGTTATTGCTTATCTAGAAATCATTATTAGGGTGCTTTTCACAGAGTTCAGATAACTTTCTCGTTTGATGTGCGTCTAAATTGTTTTTAAACGTTATTCTAAAACACCGTTTTTGCATCATGGTTGTGGAAATCCTTTAAGAACAAGCTTTCCCCCACTTCTCATCAGACTAGAACAAGGAGAAGTGGAACAAGGAAGAACTGAAAACATGACAAAAGTATATTTTTAATATTATTCAAGCAGTTGGAACACTGGTTGTTCATTCAATGGGATTTCCTTATTTTGTTTGATTCAGCTTGTTTCTATACGCATAATAACAGTGCATGTTATTTGATAAGATAATCTCTAACCACTGTATGACACTGAATTTTTAATTGTATTTATTTGAGTATTAATATAAATGACTATGCCTTGATGTTTATGATTTTGAAACTGAACACACTACATTCAGGAATGTATTGTTGGAAGTAGAGAGTACGTTGTATGGGATATAAAAGAAATGCATATAATGGATTCCACATGCTTTACAGGATGTGTGCTATTACAGCTGTAAGCATAACATAATAATAAATGCAAGGCTGTTTTGAGCTATCATGCTCAGTCTTATATGCAATATATATGTTATTTCACTATTTTTTTAAAATAAGATTAGCTTTGTGAAGTTTAGAATATGTATTAAACAACTTATGAAACAGGAAAGTGTTTTTGAAAATGTGCATGTGCCTTTCATATTTACTAAAATCAAATTGAAAATGAAGCTGTAACTAGTCTATTCCTTTATTCATCGTAGCTATGAGTCTGAAATTACTCCAATAGGAAATGTTAGATGATGAATTTCATGACTTATTGAGCTAGCCAGCTTTACATCAAATTATTATTATTATTTTCTTTCCAACTGGAAACACATTAAGTAGCAAAGTGATGGGTATCTAAGTGTTTGCAGCAAAGACATATATCTTCATCCCATTTGGTTTGGTACTGCATACTTAAATAATTTTGTGATAACCTAAAAAAAAAAAAAGTAATAAAACAGACTGTCAGTATGATTGCTGACAAACCGAACAACCATTTGGTGGACTTGGCAGTGCTAAGTTAAAGATTGGAAAAGATGATCTTAGAGGTCTTTTCCAACCTATATGATTCTATGATTCTATGATTTATCAAATATCACTGTATAATGTATGTACTATTAACTGCCTATGACCAATAGTGGAAGACAGTTTTGAACTAATTATAAATATGTTCCTATTGTACTAAATGAGACAAAAAATAGTAATTCTAACGTCATTGGAAAATCTAGATTTCTTGCAAATAATTTTTTTTAGCTACCTATATTTTTTTAAAATATATTGACCTATGTAATTTTGCAAGGCATATTATATTTCAATATGTTGATAAATAGGTATACATATATAAACTTCTTGCTTAGATTTGATTGACTTTTTGGATTAAAAAAATGTAAAATTGTTATCATGAAGTTCTCATGCAGGAATTCTTTCAAGCTTTATGAAACATTTTGGTTACCACGGCAATGGTTATCAGCCACACTGATACAGGACAGAGTAGTGTAAAAATTCAGTCTGTACGGTAAAGTTGATAAAAACATCATACTCTTCTTTTAGGTATTCTGAATCATTTAAAGACATTGTTAAAAGACATTTAAAGACAAAGGTTTCGCTAACAAATATACTTTTAATAATTTATAATGCATAGCAAAGATCAAAGGTTGTTGACATTAATGAACTGATTAAATGAATATGGTCTGTGTGTAGTGTATGGGAACAAATTTGAAAGCAATCAAGGAAAATTGTATTTGAGACACTTGGTATTGTCTCTAGCCCAACCTGTTGATCAGTGAATGACAGTAAAATGCTCTCTGGATTTTTGATGAGGTCATAATGATCTGAAGAATGTCTCATCAAGTTAAAGCTACTCAAGCTGATCTGTTTAACCTTTTAAAACTTTAATACTGTGTGATTTTGATTAGAAATTAGTCTCCCGCCTAAGATAGGATGGGACAATTAAGCCTGGTCAATAGAACACTTCAGGTCTGTGTGGCCACCCTCTCCAGGTAAACCTGTTCACATCTACAAAGGCAGCTGACCTTTTCAAATGCACATGGAGAGCCTGTAGCCTTTGGGTAGAAAGGGCTGTGGGACTCAAGGCAACAAGACACCAGTTCAGCTCCTGCCACCAGGCATCTATTGCATCATGTTCTGTTTTGAATATTGTCATCCTATAAGACTTGGAACAAGGTTCCTTAGCCTGCAGTATAGTTAATTCCTATTTATACAGTGTGACCTGTGGTCAGTCTGTGGGGACTGAACCATCTAAGAGGTTGCTTATCCCACTCCTCCAGGAGGAGCAAGGTGTACCTCAGTATGGATTAGCTACGTCTCAGTTACAAATAAGTCCCCATAATTAAAAGCATAATTTCCTTCTGTCATGTTTATATAGTCATTGCAAATCTCATAATATTTAGCTGTCGTTTAGGCAGAAGAGAAGGAAACTAAGCTACCGTGATTTAGCATTATTTTTTTCAACAGGAAACATCAGGGGCACTAGGCAGCTCAGAAGCCATTTTAGGATTACGAAGTAGAGATAGAGTTTTAGCAATGTGTTTTTAGTTGAGGCTGTATTCAGTGAAATAGTAGCATGTTTAATATTTGAATGACCTTTTTATATTCTTGATGAAATTCATTGTCATCAATCAGAACACATAACACTTTTAGCATTTATGATTTCAGGCTGTTAGAGGAGTGACTGTTTTTGTTGCTGTTTACATTTGATTCATTATCACATGTTATTTCAGAATTGCAATAGAGATCATGTTCTTTATCTTCTCTTTTAAAAGTAAGCTTATACTTTAGTAGCATGTTTATTTCAAGGGACGGTAATGCAATGAGGAAAATTTGTAAAGAAGTATGTGTTGAAGGATTCTTGTGCTGGGTATCCCTGCCTCGGTTACATGCATAATCTTCTTTCGAAGGAAAAGTGATGTTTTAAAAATGAGCTTTGTCACAAGGTCAAAAGTGCTGAGTATCCATTGATTAACATTTAATCCAGAGCAGTTTCAGTATGTTTTTGAACATATATACATATATCTACATGTATGTGTATGCTTATATATATTATATAAGAAAAAGTAGAAAAAGTCTTCACAGATTCCTGCTCATCCTTATGACAGACAGTTAATACCTATAGTGATTGTATTTCAAAAACTGTGGCTGATGATAGAAATCCATGCTAGTCTTAGAACTCTTATTTAACCATCTTTCAGACCCTGACAGTTACCCCTTTGTGACATCTGTCTCTTGAAATGTCCATTCTAGCAGCTGTTTTGTATGCCTACACATTTCTGTTATGATTACTTCTGGACTTCACTTCGCCACTGTTCAAAATGAAGGGTGCTCCCAGCATTTGGACAAAAAGTGCAAAAAGTTCTTTTTTTGCTGTTTTTTTTTTAAAGTTCTTCGTATTCTCACCTAAACTAGTGCCTCTTCAAAAAAAAAAAAAAAAAAAAAAAAAAAAAAAAAGGATCTACATTTCACTAACAGAGCTCCCAAAATCTAGATAAGACATTGTTTGGGAAATAAACTTGTATTTTTCCAATTATCTAGCAGTAAAATAAATGAAGTACTAAAAAGTTGTCTTTGTTAAGGATTCATGAGTCCTTTTCATTAAATAATCACATGCTCATTACTAAGGAGATTGAAAACATCTGTAGGTTTAGTACTAAGTTTGCAGTGCGCTCCAAGAACATATGTATGTACAAGTGCTGATCAAATTTTCTAGCAGTGTCATTGCTATAGTTTTCAAAACTAATGTGGTGCAGGGATATTGTGTGGAATGGGAAGCGTATTAGGATTTTTCACTTCTTTGCTATTCTGTCGCTTATTTGCTTTGACTTCCTTCTACAATTGGCATTTTTATCTGTTGTGCCTATGAAAATAAGTCCTAAGTTTTAACACTGATAAGCAGCACTCTGATAAGCTTTGACATTTTAGCTTTAGAAACAATATAATTAGTATTATTTGTTGTTTTGTTTTTCCTAGAAGAAAGGACGAAACTCTTTACTGGCAACTTTTTCTTTTTTCTCTGAGCAACAGAAGAAAGGCGACCTCATGCTCAAGATCATAACTTGACTACCAAGAAAGTGAGGCTAATGTGCTAATATTTGTTATATTCAAAATTTATTTGGAGAAGATTAATTTGTCTTAAAATTAATTATCTGATGAAGATCAGAGAATCACATCTTTCGCTATTCTTTAATGTGAATTAGTTATGCAATTTGAAATTTGTTCTCTGACTATTAAAATGTGTAAGTTTATCTTGCATTCTTGTTCAATAAAGTAAATAGTAGTAAGGAAAAGTTTCAAATGTAGATAAACTTCAACTTTTTTTTTTTTTTAATTTTAATTCAAATAAACAAAATTTGGAACAGCTTCACTTCTAGCCTTTCCAGCTGAGTTCAGATGTTTCGATGTAACATAAAGAAGTTGAATAACGTATTTGATGTAGCATTCTTATGTTCCTGTATTGCTCACAAACTTGACCTCATTTATGTGGCCCTACATAAATTGTACATAAATAAGAAGCACATTGACTCTAATCACTGCTTGTGTGTGTGTGTGTGTGTGTAGGTTATAAAGCATTCAGAAGTCATTATCACTTATAAGAAACTTGAATACTTTTCCTTATCTTATTTTTACCTACAGGATAGTACAGAGGGAAGTAAGAGGTTAATATTTGTTACAGTGTTTCTATGAATCAGTAAATACCATAGACAAAATCACATAGATGTATTAGCTTAATAGCAAATAACCTACAGTTTGATTCTATTTCAGAAAGCATAGATGTAAGCAAAATCCCCAGATAGTTTTGCTACCAAGAAAAGCTTCTTCCTTTGTGTGAAAATCCTCATTGAAAAAAATAAAAGATGTGGGCAATTGCTGATAGGCTTTAAAGTATGTTTTAATACATATTTTGCCCTATTTTGTTTTTTTTGTGCACAAGATAAATCATTTGATATATTTAATGTTTGATATATTTAGGATTTAGTACTACTACAGAGGTGCTTCAGATAGTGATGAGTTATTTTCCTAAAGGAAAATGAAAGTTATGAGTTTTCATCAAAACAGAAGTTTGAAAGTATTTAAACTTTTTTTTAGGAAGCAAGTGGTGTTCAGTATACTCGTTACAAGTCTGGAAAGAGAGATGATGGAGGAGGTGAAACAGATTATACAAAGTCCTTGAAACAGTGACATAGGTCACCATATGTGATTTACAATAACAGACTTTTAATTCAGAACGGTGTCAATTCCATTTATTATTATTCTTTTTTTTCCTCTGTAAATTCTCTAAATGAATTCTCTTTCTTCTCTTTTTCATATTTGTACAGTTAAGATACATTGTCTTTCCAAATATGCGTACTGTGCCTTGGTATTAAACACGGCTCTATATTATATTTCACCTGTATGTGTAGTCAACAAAAGAGAAAACATTCTTTTTCAGTATACGTCTAGATCACAGAACTTTTCGCTAACAGCTTGTTGTGACTTCTTTAAATTTGGTATATCATTTGGTTTTCTGTTCATAAATCAAAAGGGAAAAATCCCAAGCAATTAAACTATCTTCTAATAAGCTTATTGTTTCCTGCAGAGTTTGGAAAACCTATTACAAGTAACCATGTAGCAGAGATGCTTCATCACTTTGATGCCATCTTATCATTATCTCTCTTCCCCTGTCCTCCCTCCCGCAAACATACTTTGCGCATCAAGTGAGTTTGGTTGGTTTCTTGTGGTTAATTCATTAAATGAACTATGTGAACAATGCAACTTTATGCATTGTCACTTTCTGCATGTTTTTCAAAGAGGAGACTGTTTAGTTGCCATTTGCATTCCACTTCCTTCTTGAGGCATATGATGCTTAAAGCTAATTATCTTCATAATCATCTTCTTTAAGATTTCTCTCAATTTCTATACTATTTCCCTTCCTCTCTCCCCAAATGCAGTTTGACAAGTTGCTGGCAGCAAATGTTAAAGTGACTAATTACGTTACATCCTCTACATCTGTAATGTGTTGCAATGCAGACCAGAAAACTGGTTTCTGGCAGAGAACCCTGGCTTCAGGAACCAGGGCACTAATACACAGCGGCAGGATGGAGGTTGAATGCTGGTGCTTGATTGATGTTATGTGAACTACACTGAAAGTAGCTTCCCTAGCCTTTCAGCTGAAGGCAAAGGCTCTATGTAAGTAGCCTCTAGCAAAATGCAAGTGAATTAATCAGGAGACAGTGGGAAGAAACTTGAAGATTAATGTAATTTTGAAAGGGTCATTAAAAAAAATTCTTAGCAATTCACATGGCTTTAAGAAATTATCATTATCATATCATTACTGTTTCATAAAATTGGCATACTTTATTCAGCAATAAGCCTATAAGTAAAGGTATAAATGGATTGAGTACAAAAGTAAAAACAAGTTTAAAAGTTGAATGTATCATTTGTTTCAAGATAACGTATTTTAAATTCTCACTATTCAAATATTCAGAATCACTTGAAACTAGTTCTAAAGTTTAATTACTAAATCATGGTTGTTAAAAATACACTTCAGTTGTTAGAGATTGTTCAATGACGGGACTATTTCAGGCAAGTGCAAGACATCAAATTGTAACCTTTTACCAAACAAGCACTTCTCATAACTGTAATTGCCCTTGGGCTAGTGAATGCTACTATTACATTCATTTTCAAAATAATCATACATGTACTTGAAAATATGTTGTATATCTCTGATGCCCAACTTAAAGTAGTTCTGTATGATTATAGCTAATTAAATCAGATTGCAAAACTATACTTAATTATGTTAATTGTTTGAACAAAGAGATCCAGCAACCTGTAGGTAAAGTCCACATGGTATTTCCCACAGTTTCACTACGAGCTCAAGCTAGGATTTTATTTTTTTTCAAAGTTATGTGCCCATTGTTTTTCAGTTTTAGGAAATTTGTATCTCTTGGTGATTCTTTTTCACTTCAAATTTCAGCTAAGCATTGTTTCCCCTTGTTTTGTAGTTCTTTTGCAAAATACCTAAGCCAATGATGCCTAGTGCGCGCACACACACTAACCAATCAAAAAAAAAAAAAAACAGCGAAAAAAGGCTAAGGTCAGACAAACCACTGGGGTGGTTTTAAAACTTTTCTCTTCCTCCACACCTCCCCATATAGCATTATAGCACTATAGATAAGAAAGTTTTGAGTGTGCATTGATATTTCCTAACTTTTTATTTCCCTTTTCATTTTGTTCTGGGATCTTGGACTTCCATTCTTAGTGAAGTAACAAGCTTACTTAAGAGCAAATCCATGGTGAACAGGTAACTTGCGCAGCTGACCTGTTACCTGCAGATAATACAGAGAAAAACCAGACCACGTTACTGGGTTTGCATTGGTTAAAATATTGTGAGAATGGTCTTAGGCTGGACCAGCTGGTCCAGAGGCAGAGCTTGCTCCTGGTAAAGTGGCAGTGAAGTTGTAGGCACTCGTATTTCAGTAACCTCCAGGTCTGCCTAAGGAAGAATATGTGAGGCTGTAGGTCTTGCAAACTGATCCACTTTAAAAATCTGTAGAAATGATTTATGCTGAGGAGTTCAATATAGACTGCTGTGAATATTTAAAGGGTTGGATGTAAACAAATATACAGATGGATACAGACAAAAGTGCTGAGCAGAAGAAAAAGAAAAAAGAATAAATTTAAGTGGTTACCTTATGTCAGAGTACTTTAATACTTCTATAAGCAAGTATTTTTCAGCAGATAGGATGAGGGGGATTTCGCACATTTTAATTATCTCTTTTCAAAGAACAACTGTTCTTTCTGCTAATAGACTTTCTTTTTTTTTTCCATCTCAGTCTATTTAATTTCCTTGAATTTTTTACTTTCATTAGAGATCATTAAGATATGTCTATTAATTGCCCAACTTTTAGCAAACCAATATTACAAAAATGTGGTGTTGTTGTTAACCCCATCTGACATTCTTTATTTAAGAATTTATCTTTTTGTTATTTATCTTACCAATTACCACAACCTGCCTGTCTTTTCTGTGTTCAGCCCCTGTCTTTTTCCATTTGCATATTTCCAAAACATAAACAGCAGAAGATGCACATTATAGATAATTAAATATATAGACAGGGTGTGGAAAGGATAAGTTAAAACATATCTGCAGACCTGTGAAGAAAACAATTTGTAGAGAACAGTACAAAAATATAAATGCCTACAAATGAGGTAAATCCGTTATAGTAAATGCATCTTAAGGTGCATTTGCAATAATGAAAATGCTAACATGCATGCAAATGATTTCAGAATATCTGACTGTTCTTAATTTCAAATTATTTTTTCTCACATAATTTGTAAAATTATGGAATTCTCTTGTAAGAAGTTATTCTTGAGATTAAAAACATATTTTAGGTTTTCCTAAGTCCACTGCCAATGCTCAGCTATTCTATCAGTCACAAGCAGCTTTTAGTATGTCAGTATTTTGTTGAAAAATGTCAACACTTGGAGGAGAAATTAGCCATTATTTTCTTTACAAGAAGTTTAACAGTCAAAAAAGCGTTTTACAAAAGCTCCAGATGTCCTTTCCAGCCTCAAACATTCTGTGATTCGATTCTGAGATTTCACAGACTACATTCTTAGAAATTCTCTTTGAAATAGCCACATATTCCTGAGGCATTCTGATTAATATATGGATAAGGCAAAAAGTATATGCAAAAGTTATATATTTTTCAGCAACACTTTCTGTTCTAAAAGACTTATGTGAGCCTGCTTTTAATATCTCTACAAAATTTGTTTGTGAAGCGTGTTTTTGGAAAACTACACGATGGCTTTCTAGCACAATTTACTATACAATCATAAATTTGTTTGCTTTTTCTTGCACTACATTTTTTGTGTGTATATGTTTGGTTTGGAGTATGTATTAAAGCTAATTCTCCCCGTTTTTCACCTTTTCCGTGAAAAAAGGCTGATGGGAGGCAGAAAAGAGGTGCATACATCAAGGGACATACATTCACTGTGATGCCTTTTGCCTTCACATCGCTTCTTAGCGTGATGTATTTTCCAGAAAGAAATGACCATGGCATGGCTCCAGGCTTCTTCCACACCACATTTTTTTCCATTTTCCTGCTTACTGATTTCTGATAGCTCGAATCCACTAGTACTTGAAAGCTAGCTGTTTTCCCAGAACTCAAGCAAGGAATGATATATCTGGTTTCATACTGTATGCATGTTTCACACTGCATGTATGTTTCTTTGCTTGTTTTTCTGTTTCTGTCATAAATGAAATATATTCCTTTCAAATTTATTGGAAGAAAGTAGTCTGGCTGAACAATACTTATTTTGTAGCATATTGATGAATGTTTTTATATATTTATGAAGAATAAATATGTATTTGTGGAATTAGTTTTGGAACCCACAAGTATTTGGTAAATTTGGTTCTATCAAAATAACTATCAAAGTAATGAGAGGGGAGAATCAAAACTGCTGCAAGAATTTGAAGATTTGTATTTATACATGAAGCAGCCATTTCAGCAGAATGTGATGTTGTCATAGTTTCCTCCACTCTTCCTTACACAAAGTGAATTTGGGAGGGATTTGCTTCTCTTTCTCATTCTCTTTCTATCAGTGAGTATGCTTGAAAATTATGCATATTCCTAAGTATAGAAAGTACTTTCAAATTTCCTTTATTCTGGAGTGTTTTGTGGTTTTGTTTGTTTGTTTGTTTGTTTGTTTGTTTTTTACTTTCTTTTGAGCCTTCGTTTTGCTGGTTTCTACATTTGCAGTTTGTGATTATTCCACTCAAAGATTAATCAAAGTTAGTGCCTTACAGCCTATTAAGCTTGTCACCACTCTAGCTGAGGCACCCATTCTTTGTTATACTACCTCCTATTGTGAGTTCCACAGTGATCAGCTCTAAACACTATAATGAGGCTTGGAGTTTGTATTAGACTAACAGGGAAGCTGAGCAGAGAGGAAGGAAGCAGAGGAACACCATAAACATGTTACTTCCAAAAAGTGATAGTTTTAATAATTATCTTTTTCTTTTTTAGTGTATTTAAAAAAATCCATTACTTACTTTTGGCACTGATCATCAGGAACACTTTCAGCGTTACTTCCCAGGGTTATATGTTATGAACCAGTCATGAGAAGGACCTGTGACAGCTTTTGAAATTTAAGTGACTATCACTTATAATAGTAAAAAATCATACCAGTTTGAGCTGGATGGTAGTACAATGCAATATAGAAGAAAGCTTCTCTATGTGCCACCAGGTGTTCTAAGTAAACTAAATTTCTGATACAGGAAATTTCTGGATCTTCTGTGGGAGAAGTTACATGAAAGAAAACGTCAAATATTGTGACTATGGATAACTGAGATATACCCAATTCTGAAAGAAAATGTTGGATTATTCTTTATGCTTTTGACGCGTCTTATGACTGTATATGATAGTGCCCAGTTTTCCTCAGTGCTCAAATGTTGTGTTCTCTATGAATATAAAACATTTATAAAATCATGCTTGCTATAATGTATATGTATTTTTATTTAAAGTGTAGGAAAAGTGTAAGCAATATATATATATATATTTGACTTCATTCTTTCTTGGTTTATCTGACTTTGTTTCAGAATGTAATACAGAAGCAGAAGATAGAGTCTATTGTTTGTCTCAGAAAATCTTCTTCCCTGAACACAGGCTTGCTGACCTGTCTGGGGAGGTGTTGAGTCCTTATGTTTACTCCCTAAATTTTAATAGTAACATAGAGCCTATTTGATTGCTGAGTATTTAAGATTATTGAATGGAGATGCTGGTCTTTATTGTCCAGTGTTCCTATACAGTGCACTGCATAACAAAGATGTGACTAATACTGCAGGATAATAACTTTTATTTGTTTTCTTTCTCTGTCTAAAGGAGACTGATAATGTAATAGCTGCTTTCCACAGCTGTTTGTGGACTGAAAATTTCCTCCTTGTTATCAAAACTGAACACAGAAGCCACGGGACTGAAGTATTTCTAAGGAAATATCTTCCAATCAGAATAAGAACGAGGATTTTCTCATGATAAAAAACTTTTCTTATTCCCTTTATAATTTAATTTGACATCTGTGAAAGCTGCAATATATCTCATTCAATCTTTTTCTTTCTCTATTTCCTAATAGAAACATTTCAATTTTCATCATGTTGCTGCATTTCTAAATTTTTAAGTTCAAATTATTTTGCTTTTGTTATTTCCTGGCTAAAGTGGCAACTATTTTCTTTATTTTTCTTCATGTCTGCAGCGTAGCAGGTTAGGCACTTTGAACATGCAAAGTCAGCCATATAGACCAGAAGTAAAGAGTATTTGTAAGCAAAATGAATTATTACACACTCTAAATTGTAGATTTCTTTTCCACTGGGAAAGAGTCTAATTTCCTGTAAAATTGTGTTTTTTAGCACTTTTCAAGCAAGTCACTTTCTTTCTAGAAATTTAGATAACCTGTTCCTAGATTTACACTTCCTCTGGCCTAAGATATTTAATTATGAAGAGGAATCGACCAATATATTTGTTGTAAATTTGCAATGGTAGAGATTCTGCAAATAAATAGTATTTCTTGCAAAAGAAACATATATAGACTAATACGCTGATCTAGTAAGCATTAATTTACTTACTTCATACAGTAAGCTTTTTCCAACCACTTCTGTTTCCCAAGAAACATAAAGGAAGGGTTCTTTAAAGAAAATTTTAACCAAAGAGAGAGAAGTGTGTTTCCCAATTACAGAATCTGAACAAGAAACAATCTAATGTGATCTTCATTGTTTGCCACCAATGTTGTTTTTAATAACATTTGTAATTAAAAAGGACTTTTTTCATCATTTTTAAAATTATTTTATGTAACAGGAGTATTATTTCCAGTAAGATGTTCAGGTTTTGGAGCTTACTCTAAACACATTTTAGTAAATAAGTATATATACATTTCTTCTTACAAGTAGGATTTTGGGCTGTTGTTTCTGTTGTTGTTTGTTTGTTTTGTTTTGTTTTTTCACCAAGCATTAAATGATTGTTTTGTAGCAATCGGCTCTGGTAACATTTCTGCAGACCAAATACTTATGTCTAATTTCTGTTTGCTGCCAAGTAACTCCATGATATGTGCTAATATAACATTTACCATACTGGGTTTGTGTAGAAAGCTTTGTTCAAAGTTTGGTATATCACCCAGGTAGTTACTGCCAGATATTGTTCTCAGGCATGTTCTCCATGTTCTTTTTATAGGGACTGTGTAACTTTTTTTTAAGTAAGAACTTTAATTGCCAGGCTTTTAAATGTCAGCTTTGTTTGGAAGGATGGAAGTGGTCAGGGTGCATAAGGTCCTATTCCCTTTATAAGGCCTCCTCAGAGACTGAGAAATCTTATTCTGAAATGTCAGTATTATCAGCAGAAAGATTTAATTATGGAAAAAGTATAGAGTATCTAGAATTTGTATTCAAAGGTCATGGGCTACAGTATTTCCAAGAACTATCTGCCCGAACTCTCTCTCTCTTATTCTCTCTCTCTCTCTCTCTCTCCCTCTGTCAGAGAAAGTAGTAAAAGCACTTCAGGAAGAGATTCACACATATTACTATTCATTTTGTAAAACCAGTGTCCTACAATAGGTATGGATTAAAGAAAATACACTCCAGTTAACTTGGGTTTGGCATCTAAATCTGAGACAGATTATTGTACAAAATAGCTAATCATAAATGGAAAGTAATGTTAAATTTGAAGGTAAAAATATAAAGATTGTGTAAAAATCAAGAAAAAGAAAAATTAATGAATAATAAAACTCCAAATTCAACTGAGAAGGGAGAAAGTCAGGCTGAACAAGATATTGTAGGTATCCCTGACTAATTGGACAATGTAATGATTATTAATGTGAGATTTTCTGAGAGTCATCCAGAAAGCACAGAACAGTATTTTTTAAGAAAATAAGTGTTTGGGTTAGTTACAGAGAATATAATGGTATGATACTTTTTCATTTTTCTTTCCCCTATACTTCAATTTAGAGACAAATGAAAAGAGAATAGAGTAAAGGGAATGATGTGAGAAGGGGATCAATGATGATATGCAGAGAAAATTTATGAATGTGTGTGGCAGGATGCTTGCTTGACATGAGATCATAGAATCATAGAATCATTAAGGTTGGAAAAGACCTAAAAGATCATCTGGTCCAACCATCTACCATCTACTACAATATCACCCACTAAACCATGTCCCTAAGCATCATGGCCTTAAATCCTTCCAGGGACAGTGACTCCACCACCTCCCTGGACAACCCATTCCAATACCTGACTGCTCTTTCTGAGAAGAAATGTCTCCTAATTTCCATCATGAACCTCCCCTGGTGCAACTTGAGGCCATTCCCTCTAGTCCTATCACTAGTTATCTGCAAGAAAAGGCCGACCCCCAGCTCCCCACAACTTCCTTTCAGGTAGTTGTAGAGAGCAATAAGGTCTCCCCTGAGCCTCCTCTTCTCCAGACTAAACAACCCCAGTTCCCTCAGCCGCTCCTTAAAGGACTTGTGTTCCGGGCCCTTCACCAGCTTTGTAGCTTTTCTCATTTGTTCATGCAAACCTCATGATTTATATAACTCTCTGTTTTGCTTCATTGATACATAATGTATTCAGGTAGCCCCGACGTTAAGAATACTGCATATGTTTCTGCTTGTTTCACAAGCCTTATACAAGATTTGTACAGCCTCACAGCCTAAACAATGGCATCTAAACACACAGATGTAGGAGCAAAAAATACTCTCATTGGTTCAAAATACCCCAAAGTATTTACAGTAAGGGTCATATAGATCCCTCAGAAAATCATGCATATGGGCTGCTAGACTTAAAAAGTGATAGAAGACAAGCTCCAAAAGCTTTTAATTTGTCTTGGAATAGAAGCAGCGCAGTTTAACTGAGGTCAGCTGGATTTATTTCATCCTATTCTCACATGGTCGAAAAGACCAAGACATGCCCTAGCCCCAGAGAAAAAGGGGGAGATGGAGGGGTTAGAGAAATCTCTGTGTAGATAAAACTGTAGAACAATCTAAATTCAAACCAGGAGCACGGTAATTGAATACTAAGGCATGTTAATTGCAGTGGTGTTCTTTGTCCTCAACTGATTTTGCCTGCCATTTGCCATTACAAGTGCAGAAAGAATAGTTAGAGGCTGAACAATATGCCACATCCCATTGACATGGTTAATAAGAGTGCCCTGTAGCATGTGATAAGCAACAGGTGTGGGGCTCCTCCTCAAGGAATATAAATATAGTTATGCAAAATAATCCACTTAGGGCACTCTGGCATGAGCATGAGCCTAAAGGCCTCATGTGAGTCAGTAATATAAACATGACAAAACAAAATTCCTGCTGAGTGAAATGCTGCTGAGCTCCACCAATAAGCTTAAACTTCGGAGAATCTCCTGGTTAAAGTGCTCCTAGATATGTGGCTTTATTCTTCTGTTAAGAGCATTTATTTTAATTAAACACACAGATAATATATCAAATGTTCATTTAAGGCAACAACAGCAACAACTACCATGTTCAACATTTCTCATTTTTTAGAGATGATCTGATATCTCTTAGGTAGAAGGGGAGGAACAAACTGAAGAGCCCATGCAGACAGACCACTCTTCAGCATGACATCCTTTTCATAGAGCTACATAGAAAGTCTCATTTCAGTCATCTTGCTTTAGGAATTACTGTTGTACAGAAAAAATGTTGCAATGCTTAGCAACTGTACGGAAGATAGAAAATAATTTATTTTGGGCATTTTTTACCCTTCAATATTTTTATTTGATTTATTTTTTTTATTTTTTTGTATTTTGTGTATCTTCTTTGTTTTTGCAGGGCGGGGTGGGAGGGTTGTCTATATAAGAACATTCTCTTAGGATAAAAGCCTTGCTTTCTTCCTTCCTCTCTGCTTTGTTAGATCAAAATATGAATTTTAAATCTTCCACACAAAGAAACTGATACTGTCAAGATATTAGGCTGATATTTCAGTCAGTGGTTTTAACTACATACACTGTTTGGTCCTTTTGTATTTCAAGACTGCATCAGTATCTGTGATGAGAGCATTTTGATTATGAGAACCTTTTCCTCGGAGATAGCTGGAAAATGCCACTGTGTGTTGAAGAAAATTACCAGATAAAAAGAGCAATATATACATCTTCTACAGTCATAGGGGTAGTGTAAATGTCACATCATATTCAATTAGAGATGAGTATTTAAAAAAAAAGACAACATCTGGATGCATCTGTTCTCCTCCAGTATTCAACCTGATGTTGATCACAAGGGACTCACAAGATTAAAACATTATAAAGAGCTTCCTGGCAAATCTTTAAGCTTCATGCCATCTCATAAGTTTTCATTTTTTCAACGCTTCTGCCTTTCCCAACTTACCTCATTAAAACTTTTTTTTTTCCATAACAATAGCATCTTTATTTGCATAACAATGTCATATTAACAAATATTAAATATTTATTATTTATTAACTTTATTAGTTACCACCTTATATGCTACTACAGTTTCTTACAGGAAGTGCTGAGCTTCCTGTGTAGTAAAGTAAATTTACTGTACTGCATTACATAGTACTGTACATTCATTACTTAAGGGAAAAAAAAAAAAAAGGTAAAAAATATTACCTAATTTTGGAAAAAAAAAAAAAAAAAAAAGTAGAAAGGATTAGGTATGACAAATAAAGACAATTTTCATTAGTATACCCAGACCAATAGGGTTGGTTGGTGGTTTTATAGTATGTGGTAAAGAGAAGACAATGAGAAAGGCATAAACTGAAAGAAGAGGCAGAATTTTTGTCTCTAAATGCAAGATTTATGGAACATTTCAGCAGATAAAAGCTGATCTTCAACCAGTCATTGTGATAACTAAGTCACATTTAGGAGTCCATTTGTGATCACATGCTTCATGCATATATCTTTATTATCCTTATATGGATCTACCCTCAGTTTGAACTGCTTGATTCAGGGTATAACGAGGCTTGTCCACACAGTGAGGCAGATTTCACAGTGGGACTGCTGTGAAATTCATGGTATATGTGATTTTAAATGATATCTGTGTGAATGAAAACTAATCTGTTTTTAACTAAGAAATTATATTTACATTTATTAGAAGCCTCAAACATGTATAAATAATTTCCCTTTAATAAAAGATCTGGCCATATATTTATTTTTGAAAGGGTATTAATGTCTCTAGTGGTATATCTGAATAGGTAGGTCTATATATATATTAAAAGAATGAAACAAACAAACAAACACACTTGCATTGCATTATTTAAGTTTTGCTATGCTCACAATTACTCAAGAGATTCAGAGATCTCAATACCGGACAGTGACTTCCACCTGGACAGTGACTGTGTATACTATTGTTTCAAGACTGCAGGTTCAGGCTAAACATATTCATATTTAGTTTTATTGCAGTCTACCAGATGATCTTGGAGGTCTTTTCCAACCTTAATGATTCTATGATTCTATATGCTGCTGCTACAGGGGGAG
The DNA here is from genome assembly GCF_009769625.2 of Cygnus olor. Classification (NCBI taxonomy): domain Eukaryota; kingdom Metazoa; phylum Chordata; class Aves; order Anseriformes; family Anatidae; genus Cygnus; species Cygnus olor. Next base: position 122,753,792 of record NC_049169.1, on the reverse strand, counting down.
TCTTGTTCCCAGAGTTGTGGCCTCTGGCCTGTGCCAAAATAACGGAACGAAGAGTGGAGCAGAAAAGTAAATTGTAATGAGGCAAGCAAAGACGTGGCATATCTTTCTGAACTGTTGGATGAATTCAGACAAATAATGTGGACTTCAAGAAAATAACTCCATCTTTTTGGTTTCCTTTAATTTCAGAGTAGGAATATATATATATATATATTTGCATAGTAATACATCATTTTTTCCCTATTTAATCCTGTACTATATTTGTAATATATTCTAGGGACATTCTAGTCATTTTCTCTAAAAACAAACTGAGTTCATAAACAGAAGAGGTTTAATCTCTTTGCATTACTTCACATCTCAAAATGATCAGAAGGTCTTTTGTTTTCAGAAAATAAGTTTTACTTCAATGAAATAGCTGAACAAAAGCGTTTTAAAATACAGAAAACTCAAAATGACCAAGAAAGGCAAGCATTCTTGGGAACTTATTTTCTTGCAGGAATTGTCCTGGCTTTCCAGCCAAGAAATTGCCTTTCTGAGTTGTAGACAACTCCACACAGTCCTGTCTGCCCTTAAGAAATGAAGACTGTTTGTTATCATCAGAATTTCCTAAGAAGAATCTGAACGCTTTGTAAAGCAGACTTAAACATAGATCTTTGGCTTGCTTAGTTATATATTTATTCAGGCTTGTATGCTTTGAAGCAACTTAATTTTTTGGTGTCCATATTAGTGACATTCTTATGTACATTCCAGATTCCTTTTCTTCATTAGCTATATGAGTTTCTAAAAAGTGCCTAGTCTCTTCAAATAACTGAAATTTGAATAGAGCAAATGTATCATGTGACCATAGACAGCTAAAGTTAAAGATGCAGCTTAGAAAGAGAAGTGTGGAAGGAGGCAGATGATGTAAAAATATTATCTTCTGGCTAGTTTCCAGCTGTGTGCCTGATCGCGGTGGCTCTCAGTTTCATCACCACAAGACAAATTTTCAGTGCCTTTTAGAAGTACATCCATTCTGATAGACATAGAATGTGAATTTTGGTACTTTCTCTTTGTGCACGATCAATATATCTGCAGCTGAACAATACCTCTAAAGTTAAATATTAGTTTTAATACAGTTTCAGAATTGGTTACTTCACATATGATTTTATTTGTTTTTGTTTGTTTGTTTTAGTTTGGTTTGTTTTTAATGAAACGAAGGTTTGACACACATTTGTTTGCAAACCATTCAGCCGTGATTGCTCAGAAATCAAAGAAGGGTTGTAAACCTGATTTATGATCCAACATTTCTTCTTCTTTGTGAGAAGCTAACCAAACATCCCTGCCCTCTTTTTTTTTTTTTCTTTTCTTTTTTTGAGAAAAACGCACCAGTTTTTGTTAACTTTACCTAGAATAAGTTTCTTGACTCTTAAGTGTGGAAAAAAGAAAAGAGAGGGAGAGAGAGAAAGAAAGGAAGGGAAAGAGGATGAGGTAGAAGAAGAAGGAAGTAGGTGTGAGAGGGGAAGGGAAAGGAAAAGGGAAAAGATGGGAGGGGAAGAGAGATAATGTGAATCCATGCATCTGTAGATGATAATGTCCAGGAATTAAATTTCTTTCCAAGGAATTTGACAATGCCTTGTGTAAGAACAAGCATAGGAATATGAACACTGTTCTTCCTGTATGACAATCATGTAGATTATAGTGGGAAGAGGACCTTCTCTTTTTTTTTTTTTTTAAAAAGTTCAAAAGAATTTTATTTCTTTGCATGCCATACAGAACAGGAAGTGCTTTGAAATCATGAATGTTTTTGTAGGATGTAGATATTACTGCCTTCCTACAGTTATTCATTAAAAATAAAAGGACTACTTAACTTGCTAGGAGGCCAGCTACTGTTGTGAGTTTAATATATTTTTTTTTCATTTTTTGTCATTTAGTAAAAAATTAGGAAGAAAGGAATAAATTCTGGTTTTGTTGTTCAGTTTACCAGATATCTGTACCTGAATATATCCTTCTGAAAAATGTGTTCATGTTGAATAGCCTGTGGATTGACTCAGTTAAGAATACACATCCCATGGTCTGAAGGATATGAAACAGCATATAGGAGACAATAGGTCTACTTCAGGGTTTCTAAACTAAACAAGGATTGCACAAGCTCTGTGCTGCCAATAAATGTTGCTATCTGCAGACAGTGTAAACCTGAAAGGGAGAGGGGTGACTGGAAAACTTCTCACCTCTGCATTGGTCTACATGGATTAATTGCCAGGAAAGCATGCATATATTTGTAGTCTAATAAATAAATAAAAGCCAAGTGGTTAAAGCCTCTCTGGTAAGGAGGATGATGGCTGAAAACTAAATGGCAACTTCCTTGTACTCTCCCTGAGTTGCCTGCTCCTTCTTCCACTGGACATAAACTCTTTTTCTCCCGAATACACAGCAAAAGTTCCTTGTTCAGCCATGCCGGTCTTCTTCCCTGCCGGGTCATCTTACGGCATGCAGGGACAGCCTGCTCCAGTGCCTTTAAAGGATTGTGCCTTAAACGACTTCCTTCTTGAGGAGAGTCTAGCCTTTCTGGACCCCTCTGCTCTTCAGGACTGACTCCCAAGGGACCCTCCCTACCAGTGTCCTGAACAATTCAAAGCTGCCCTCCAGAAGTCCAAGGTAGCGGTTTTACTGACCCCCCCTCCTGACCTCACCAAGAATATGTATTTATATACATACATATTTATATATATATACATGGACAGGAAAAGTGGTGATTAATGGGGATGCACTGAAGTGTGTGGGACCCAAGCACGATGTAGATGGTATGTAATAATGGGTGGATATTGTCCTGGTTTTGGCTGGGATAGAGTTAATTTTCCTCCTAGTAGCTGGTATGGTGCTGTGTTTTGGATTTAAGATGAGAATAATGCTGATAACACATGGACATTTTAGTTGTTGCAGAGCTCTGCTTACATTAAGTCAAGCACTTTTCAGCTTCTCATGCTGCCCTGCCAGTGAGGCTGGGGGTGCAGACCCAGGAGAGACCCAGACAGCTGACCCAAACTGGCCAAAGGGACATTCCATACCATATGACATCAACAATTATATAATAACTTCATATTTTTCTTCAAGTATGACTCATCTACATGCTACTAGTATGGGATAACTTGTGCCTATTCATTTAGAAATATGAAGCTCTTAGAGGCCTGAAGTACAAGACTACAAAAGTAATGTCTGTCTTTGCTTAAACTGGAAAAAATACTGTTTTCTAATCTACTCATTTGTTGTATTCAGATGAACTCAACCAGTTAATATATCTTTACTTACAATGAGAAAACTTTGTTTGCTTGAAGAGTCTTAAAACAGATTTAGAACAACAGTGACTCAGAAAACATTATCTGATGAATGGTAATTGAATTGAGAATGACGGAACTGCATAACTAAATTTAAATTCATAGTGGATGATTTTTTAAAAAATGGAAATCTGCTGATAAATTAAGGGCCTTTGTGGAGAAGTTAAGAATTGGGAATGACTAATTTTGCAGTTTAAGAAAAAATATATCTCACCAATTTGAATACTTTTCCCTTCCACCCACTTTAGCCCCCAAGGAAAAGAAAAGAAAAAAAAATAGAGAAAGCTAAAATGCATTCAAATCAGTGTAAAGAAAAGTAACAACCCAGGGATATTGCCTAAAAGTCTTTCACAGCTGCGGTCTCTCTGTAAAGTCTGTAATGCAGAATGATTTCCTCTAGGAAGTAGAAGCTGTTGCTGGAAAAATGAACTGAAAGAAGGTCTCTGGACCAAATCCAGCTCTTTTCCCTTCCTTGAAGAGATTTTGATTCAGCACTAGCACTGATGGGTGAACATCTAAAACATCAGTTGGGTGGGTTTATGCTCTGGTCAGATAAGGGAAAACCTCTATAAAGCCAAAAGAAAATGTTGATAATGGATCCATTCTGTACTTGCTGCTCAATCAGTATTAATACTGTAGATATTAAAGGGCACTGATAATTTAATCAAAGAGTAAAGCAAATGTAGCAAATAAAAAGCAACTAAAACTCTCCCTCACTTCAACTGACAGGAGATGAGAATGTTTAGTAGATTAAACCCACACACGTGGATGTGTGTGTGTGTCAGTAAGAAAGGAAGCAGTTATTTGACAAGTTTGAGGGAGAAAATATTATACAGTTATACCAGAATGTCAAAGGTACTTTAAGTCTCTGACAGCCCATAATCTATGTTAAAGACTGAAATATGAATTAATGTTGAAAAGCTAAATATCAAAATATTCCAGGGGGCAAAAAGATGGAGACTTCCCATGAACACAGTAATCATTTTAAAGGAAAGAAAAAAAGAAAAAAAAAAAAGAAAAAAGAAAAAGAAAAAAAAAGTTCTTTTAATACTTTTAGTATATCATGCACTTGTCTGTCAGAGATCAGTAAAGAGCAGACTTCCTAACAGTAGTTAGCATTACAAAAGTAGTAATAATCGATGTCACTTATATGAATTAAGTATACAGATGATGAACCCAGTAGAATGGTTTGAACATGCCTCACCATGTTCCTATTAGCACCTTCAGAATGTTTTTGACCATGACAAAACTCTTATTCCATAATTTGCATAATTCTACAATAAGTAGTTAGAAGTAGATGAAAAGTGGGGAAGGAAGAAATTTTATTAGAAGCCTTGACATTATTTTATTGCATCCATTCCCTGGATTGTGAAAATGAACATCTTTTATGTTCAGTCCACCTTCAGAATCTTCAGACAGTAAAGTATTTTTAAATAAAATTATCATTAGATGTTCAAAATTGTTTTACAGCAGCTTAGTTTATGTTATTTGTCTGTTAGTGACTATATTTGGCAGAAATGTATTTAAATGTTATAACAAGCAACAAAGTACTGGATAACATTTAGGCAAACACAAAACTGCAAGATGCTACTACAGGGTTTTTGTGAGAGTCTAGAGAGATGTCACACATGGAGACACAAATGTCTTCATTGCTTCAATATGTGAAAGATTCTAATTTTTGATACTATGTTTACTCTGTAAGTAAAAAACATTTAGGGCTACTGAAGGCATGAACATTACTTAAACAACAACAAAAAGAAACCAAAGCATTTCTGAATATATATATATATAAATAAATCTTATTCTACATAATAATTATCAGAAAACTATATATGCAAATTTCTTTCTTTTCTAGCACCACTAACAGATAAACCACCAAAGCTTTTACACCCCTTGGAGAGTAAGCTAACAATTCAGGAGACCCAGTTAGGTAAGTAGCAAACGCATTTTTTTAATTGAAATTGTATGAAGATATTTGATGTGTTAATGTATAATGCTAATGTGATAGTGTGATGACATTAATACTTTCACTGAAAAGTCATTAAACATACTATATTGACATGCAGAGATGTATCATACACCATCTAGTAGGGTGTTGCTCGCAAATAGTTGGTAGAAATTAGTACTGAACACTAAGACCTTGAATACTACTGATGTTGGTTTTTACCATTGCTGAAAGTCTATAGTTATACACGTACCTCAGCTTCTCTTTCTAAACTTTCCCTTTTCTGTATATTTAAATATATCCATGATGTATTTCAGATTTGGTAGGATTTTGTGGTTTGAATTCTGCTCGCAAGACTTCTTTGCTTTGGCAATTACTTTTGGAATTGCAAATATATTCTCTAATTATAAATGTTCTGCTGGTCTAAAACCATTCAGCAAACAGTGAGAAGTTAACGTAATGGAATTTGATTATTTTGAATGTACAGATGCTTGTGTTTATGAATGGAGAGTAATTCATGCATGAAGCAACCATTTTTTCCACCTTGGTGGTGGGTATATATTGTCACTTCAGTCTCCTAGTGCTGTACAAGTAATTAAGGTTCCAAAGCTAAGCAAATGAGTGACTACAGCTTGAAGGATATAACAGTCCATCTCATTTGTGGACTGACACTGAGGGCAACTTGTAAGAAACAAGCAGTTTTCAGTAGGTTACGCTGGAATTATGATTAGGTGTCAGAACAGTAACTTGTTGGTGGAACTTCCAGAACGTTAGCTACAGAAACAAAGGGAAACAAGTCTGTTGATTGTCTACATCCCAGAAAGAAAGAAAACAAAACTCAAGACATTCTGCAGCACAACATCAGGAAAAAGCAGGTTTGCAAATGAGTTCTTACAGACACTGACAGAGCATTTTATGGTGCTTGCCAGTCTAGCTAGTAGTGGCCATAGTATAACTCATCTTTCTTTTGATATTCATCAAATAATTCAAGCTAATCAGGTGATATTCTGAGGTGCTGGTATACCCGTCTTCTGAAAAAAATTATGCAGACAATGGGAGATATGTTTCCTAATACAGCTAAATTCTGTTGTTTCTGAAGGCATCATTTCTGATACATCAACTCAGAAAACTTTTCCTGTTTGACAAGCCTAGATGATTTTACTTTTCATTCACCTACAAGCTTAGGAAGCAGAAAGCAAGTGACTCTGCACACTTTTTTTTTTTTTTTTTACTTTTTTTTTTTCTTCTCCTAACTATTGTTGCTTACAGAGGTATTTTTTTAATGAAAAAAAAAAAGTCAGATCTTTTGGGGGCTTTGCCAATGTCTTGCCTAATATACTGCATTGATGAGACTAATCCAATAACAGTGTAATTATTAATGGCTGGCTAGAGGCTTTTTATCTACGATTTTTTGAAAAAATCATACCTTTGATTTCTGTTAGTTCTAGGAAATAGAATGAATGATATGAGAAATTTTGGGTTATGGAAGACACTCTTCAGACAACTAAATAGCTTTTGATGAATGTGGAAGGGTTAACTTGAAAATATCACTTTCAGACAGATTAGAAAGACTGATCATAAACAAACATGAAAATATAATACTTAACCTTATAGCAAGACACTGCAATAATATATTAATTTGTTGTTTCAAAGTCTGTGAAAAAGTAAGTGAGAGCTGGAGGAAGTATAAAAAAGGATAGTTCCCTGACATGAAAATTATTCCACTTTTAGATTTAATGCCTTGATCCTGGTCGATAATGTTTGAAAGGGCTGTGTTTCACTTTCATTTTGGAAAGTTATCATTAACTTTTGTGGGCCAGTTCATAATCTGAAAATAAATAAATAAATAAATACTTCAACATCAGAATAATGTCCAGGTTCACTTAGCCAAACGTTACACAATTACCTACACCAGTATCCTCCCACCCGTCTGAAGGTAATCACACCTTGCAGACTGACCTAGACACTGCCAGAAAACATTACTCCTCCAGAAAGTGTTTGGGCTGGTTTGTTTGACCTCTCTATTTGGAAAACAAACATATTGGTGGAAAGAGTGGCACAGAAATGGGCCACTCTATAGGAGGCAATTGCTTAAGGTAGTCTTGGATTTCATACATCAGGTCACCAGTTGGTTAGGTGCAGAGCTGGTGCAGTCAGTACTCTCTCTCCCCACGTTTCTGTGCTTCTTACTTCACAGTTGTCCACCTTGAATGGAAATGAAGGGAAGGCCCAAGTGTCAGGGCATGCCCATGGGGGATGCATACATAACATACAGGAATGCCTGTCTTCTGTGGATACACATGGTGTACTGAAACGTCAACAGTGATGGCTCACCTCAAAATCTTACTGTGCTGGCAGGCCAAAGAATGGTGCTAACAGACTTTTTTGAGAAAACTCTCAGTAAGCCTAGTTTGTCTGCTTTTGGAGAAGCCTCTGAAGTTCAGTTCTTAAACCAAGATACCTTCAGGAACTGTCAAAATCATGGTGGGAAGACTCCAGGCCTATCTGATCTGCTTGTCTCCAGTACTGCTGGGTGACAGACATCTGACATTTATTGCTGAGATATATCAGTCTCTTCTATAAATCAGTAATTAAAATTCATGTAATGGGACCACAGAGCTGTTGCATTATTGTGTTGCATGGCTTTCATGAGACAGCATCAGACCAAAAGGTGACTGCACAAGAAGGAAGGAGTCTCTCTCTAAGAGGTATTTGATAGAGTGTAATGGAGCTTGGCTTGCTAAGACAAAAGGAAACAAACCAAAGCTGGAGAATCTGTGCTACTCAATCCTATGAACCTAAGGGCTCCCATGGTCTAAAGCAATTCAGTCATGGAAAAACTGTCCTGATATTCATCTGATATTTGGGAGCGTATTAAACATGGCTACAGTGCAACGAGCAACCTTAGAGAGTTACAGGAATCTTGAGACCTCATTTGAAATGTCTTTTTATCACACTGAATAATAATCAGAAAATCCTTGAGTAGGGATAGAAATTGAAGGAGAAATTCATTTCTCAAAGGCTTTTCCTGAAACACAGCATGAGGCAACCAAAGCATGAGGAAGAGAAATTCCTGATGAGGAAAGAAAGTTTTACTCCCAACTTATCCTGGTCTGCATTTAATGTTTTTTGTTTGCAACTTCACTTCCAATTTTGTGACCAATAACTGTTGCAAGGGTAAAAATTCTGTTTTCTTTTTAAGCTTTTCTCCTGACAAAGGATTCCTAGATAGCTGTGGTGATTTCAATATAAACTGCTTCTCTGGAAACAATGCCTCTAGATAAAATATTATGTCAAATATAAGCTTCAAAAGTATGAAGCCTGCAAGAAGTTTAGAGCTGTAAGGAGGTGTGTTTTCTGCTCAGCTCTGAGCTATTCTGTGGGCTGGTAGCAGCATGAGCTGGAGAGCAAGGAAAAGCAGGTAATGAAGGGGAGGCAAGGGGATGTACGGCACAGGTAATGAGGAACAACATGCAGATGCACAGAACTGCATCCTATGATTTTTTTCCTCTTACATTTGATACACTACCAAAATCAGCAAACAAAGCCCTACAAATATTAAAAACAAACAAACAAAAAAACTAATATATGAAAATTCTAAACATCAAATAACTGTATCTTTTTAAAATTCTAGATTCATGTAGATGTTATATATTTGATAGAAATATATCGATGATATACATATTTATATAAAAATTCTCTTCTGTTTTTCTGTATTGGGAAATTTTGAGGCTTTTCAGTTTCACCTGGCTTTTCAGTCAACACTGTTTTTCCCACCAGCACTGTAAAACATTAATTCTTCCTAAAGAAACAGGAATCACATACTTTTAGTCTGACTGTAGAAAATCCAATTCTATTATCAAGTTGGTCCGTTTTTATGAATCAAAAGAAGAAAGGTCTGTTTCCACAACAGACCATAATGGATCAGAATTAAAGAAACAAACAAACAAACCAAACCAAACCAAAATCTCAAGAATGGTCTTAAACACCTCTTAAACTAGTTACCCTATGTTCTCCCATTTTGCAATGCATTTCCTGATTATACACAAGCCTGTAATTTGAAATACCAAAATTCACCTAGAAAAATAAAGCAATTGTTGAATTATTTTCAGTTAGGCTTTATGTTAGAGTTAAAAAAAAAAAAAAAAAAAAAAAAGAGAGAGAGGTTCCCAGCATTACATGACATCCCCGGAGGTCTTTAAAAGACGTTTGGATTTAGAGCTTAGTGATATGGTTTAGTGGAGGACTTGTTAGTGTTAGGTCAAAGGTTGGACTAGGTGATCTTGGAGGTCTCTTCCAACCTAGATGATTCTGTGATTCTGTGGACCTAAAAGATAAATCTGGACAGGCATCTAAATACTTTCTCTGTGATCTGAATGAAATGAGTTTTATCAAATTTAATCCAACACAAATTTACCCTTGTGACCAAATATGAAATGAATGTAGTTTTTTTATTTGTTTCAGGCCATCATTTCCATAAAATTAAACACTACTGTCTAGGGGCTTGCTTTTTTCTCCACCTCCTGAACATTTGTTCACGAAAAAATGTCACTAAAACTGCTTTGACTTTGTTGCTTTTATTGGTGATGGGTTTTTGTTGTTGTTTTTGTTGGTGGTGTTGGTGGTGGTTTTTTGTTTGGTTTTGTTTGGTTTTGTTTTCCCTAAAATAAAAATAAGAATATAAGGAAGTTCTGGAAGGAGATAAGAATACTTCAGGTAGAGGAGAATACTACTTCATTTATACTACCGTGTTTTCATAAAAATCTTCCGCACAAATTGGCTTTGTTAATAATAAAAGAACTCCTTAGCTATCCTAATCAGTAACTGTATAAATAAATTAACTAAAGTGATATGAAATAACTAGCAATATGTGTCTCCTTTCTGCATGATAATTAAAATGTAAGAATATTTAATAATTTTTTTTATCTGTACACAATTATTCTAACTGTCATACTGACTCTGTAACAGGAATAGAATCTTTTTCATAATGATATAGGGAGTTACTCTAATTACACCAGTGTTCTTTACACTACAGTAATCTGGTTTTGAAGAAGAAAGCCCCAGTCCCTTCCAAGTGCTTCCACATAGCAGCAAACTCTGTTAACTGGAACATGCCAATGTGAAGGATGTTCCTGCACAGTCACTGGCCCAGCACAAAGTGAAAGGAAATGGTGTCACCTCCTGTCACCCATCCCATGCACAGAAAGGAGCCAGAGTGTGATTTGCATATCAGCACAGCTGCTGAGACTTTACACTGTGAGACAGATCTTGGTAGCCTTGTGCTCAGGTTCCTTCATTGCCACACAAGTACCTTTACATCAAGAGAGGCTGACATCTCCTTCATCCCGTTCCTCTCTAAAATACCCACCTGTGTGAATTTTGCTGAAATACAGGAAGAAATGAGCTTAGGAATGGAGTTCCTAATGTTGGTAGGAAATGTCCAGCAATTTTTCAGATGCAGATGATATATGACATCTGATAAATGTTGTTACTGTTTGGTGAAGAGTAAAATTACTCTTTACCAACGAGTAGATATTATTCTTTACCCATTTCTTTGTTAATCTCATCCTATCATGACTGCAGAGACCCTTTTTCTTATGGTGTTTATAGGAATAGAAAATGTGAATGGTCCCTAGCTTTAGGAGACTCAAAAAGCTTGTTGCCTTTGTTGCCTTTTCTTAAGTGTCAGCTTCACAAAATCAGAGAATCAGAGAATTGTTTAAGTTTTAAAAAACCTTCAAGATCATCAAGTCCAACCATTCACCTAAGACTACAAGACCACTGCTAAACCATGTCCCTAAGCAACACATCCACATTACTTTCAGGGATGGCAACTCCACCACCTCCCAGTTCCCCTGTTCCAATGCTCAGCCACCCTTTCCATGAAGAAATTCTTCCTGATGTCCAATCTAAACCTCCCCTAGCTCAAACCGAGGCCATTGCCTTGCGTACTTTTCACTCAAGAAAAGAGACCAACACACTCCTTGCTCCAATCTCCTTTCACATAGTTCTTCTCAGGTAGTTCTTTCAGGTAGTACTTCTCTTCTCCCAGTCTAGTTCCAGTTCTGAATCTTAAAACTTGAACAAGCTCATGCCTTGAATAACTATGTAATAAAATAGAGGAACTGTTATTTAGTCTCTAAGTAAACCTACTGTAGCAAATGAGAGGTCATTTTTGTCTTTAATTTTCTCTCAATATTTTTTTTGGCCAAAAGAAAGACATGCCTGTACAGTCACCATCAATGTGAAGAAAATGAAGACAGACCATATTTGTCCCTCCAATTCCATGTTGATACTGTTGCTTAAACCTTAAAATCTGAGATCCTAGAATAGCATATGATTTAAATTCTATTGTTTATTTTCAATCAGCTTTTCCTTTATCAGAACAGAATAGGTTCTCTTAGCCAATGAGATATAGATTTAAGTCAGACTTTAGTACTGAGATAATAGAGGACAAGTTAGAGAAAATTTATTGCTTGCTTTGGCAATGCCAGACTGAATGTGATTTGATCTTGGAAGGCAGAGAAGACGTTTTGTTTTCACAAGATAAATGAAAAAAAAATCGTAGAAATTGCAATTGTAGTAGTCACAGAACAGTTGGAATGAAGACTTGCAAAAGTCTTGACTAAAAGAGAAAAAAACAATCTAGAGAAGAAAAAATAATAATAAGTGAGATTACAATCACTAAGATCTGAATATTTAATATAATAATAATAATAATAATAATAATAATAATAATAATAATAATAATAATAAATGAAATTTTATTAGGTACATCGTAGTCTCCGCTATAGAATTGCATTAATCCAATTATTCTGCAGCTGAGGTTGTCCACATAGGGCCAAGCATAGTTTCTTAAAAAAGAGACAGAAAGTGATTCAAAGTATTCAACTGTACTAATTCACTAAGGATGTTTAGAGTTACAAATCAGTGATGACTTCAGCTAATTCTCCTTCCACTCTTTCTTGATTTAATCAGGAAGATTAAAAGATCATAAATAAGATAATTAGAAATATCATATTTATGTATTTAAAATGTTTATTTTCTCTCATTCTTCGCGTGTGTACATCTGAGTCTAAACATATATACATGTGTGTATATCCAATCTCTCCCTACATATCTAACTTATATATACATACATTCATATAGATAAAACTCGACAAAATATTTGTTCAAATTTTATCTCATTTTATTAATGTGTTGTCTGGGAAAAGTTTATCTGAATTTATGAGGGAATAATCAGACTTCTTTTTTCATGTTAGGTTATAATCCACTGAAAAATGTCTGCTCTGGAGTGTACTCTATGCAACATTTATCTGAGATAGTTTCAGTGGTAAACTTCCAAATCTGATTTGATGCAATCAAAAGGGTCTGTTCAGTCTCTCTACAACTATGTCCATTCTTTATGTGCAGATTAAATTTTAAAGAATTTTCTATTCCCAACTTTGTGCAATTTTTCATATTTCATCTTACAAAGAAAATATGCAATTTATTTTTATAACATGGAAGAAGACTGTAGAATCTCCAACAATTTTCAGTATCAGTGGATAATCACCCAGAATTTTGATTTCCTATCTAAGACTTTCTTGGACAATCAAAAATCATATTTGTCTTACTAGCAGAATAAAGTATAATCAGATACAGAAAAAAAAAAAAAAAAAAACATATACATATATATATAAGAATTCTCTGTGGGAGACAGCAGGATATAACTTAACAAAACTAAGATTATCATAAATACAGAATACCATATACCATGAAATACAATCTAGAAATAGGCATACACTGTACATGATTGGCACCCTTTGAAAATTATAGTCCTAAAAAGACTATAATTGCATAAATTTCAAACATCAGGAGTCACATTGTTCTGTGATTATTTTCACCAGATTTTTGGCTTGTAAGCTCTGCTTTCTGTTTGTAACTTACATATAGATACTTAATCTTACCTGTTGTTGAAACACAAGTGTTTCCTTGCATACAAAAAAAACAAAATGTAACTTAATGTCACTAAGCAAAAATATGCGAATGTTGAGTAGTAAATATCAAAATCAAAATTTTATGCTTTGTCCTAAGCACTTATGATTGATAACTTTTTTTTTTTTTTTTAATTAATGAGCTACTCCAGAATATTCTGATCTAGAGACAAAGATCTCTTGTGAGCAACAATGATCTTCAGAATTAAAGCTGATCTCATTAAGGATTTCCGTGAACCATTGGTGGATCTATGAATGCTAGACCAGTTTTGTTTGTTTGTTTGTTTGTTTGCTTTATTGTTATTATTATTTTCTCACAGGAATTAGTCTGTTTTCCAGTTCCAGTCTTTCCAGCATTATTGGTGATCAGTATATGTTCATGCAGTCCAAATTAGGATTGGTTTTACAAGAAGCTGCACTGAATATTTATTTATTTTACATCTTATATGTACTGTGTTGTAGATTGTATTGATTTAGTTCTGTACACAGGTGTGTTTCTGAAAAATCTATCTAAATTTGCATAATTTCTTGATAGCAATTATTATCTGGGATTTGACATGGCAGTAAACAATGGAGACTTATTTGAAGGAACACTGAGGAGCTCAGGGGCTTAAAGGCTTGTGATAAATTCTTACATTTGAGAACATATCCCTCACAGAATACTCTAGACAAGAAGTAAAAGACTACATAACAGTTTTTTCCACATTCTGTCCTGTTTTTACATTATTGTTTTGCCTAAGGTAGAATTCTGACAATAGATTAATTAATTATTTTTTCTTCTTCCCACACAATAAAATAAAATATGGTCTGAAACAGAACATTTATTCAGTCCTTAGTTTTCATGCTTAGTTTTCATGCCTAGTTTTCTGAACATATATTGAAAAAAAAAAGTCTAAAATAAAGCGGGGTTGAACACTTGTTTCACTGAACTCAGAAGTAGCTCTTGAGAACTATGGAGCTAGAAAGTTAAAAGAGAAAGCATCCAAGTTCAGTGAAAACCAAATTTAAATTTATACCTCTGAATCTAGTTATTTATGAGGCCTTTGTGGGGTATCTACCTTGGACAACAGTAAATGTCACCTTTTAAAGTATTAGTCATTTAAACTGCTTGAAGTATCATTTAAATAGAAATGTTCTATACTACAATATTCTGGTCTCATTCCAATAACTATTTTATAATAACTGCAAATATTTGTAAGAAAATAATTACAAGAATGCTACACTTATCAAGAAATAAAAAAGATCAAGTTACTATTCATATTTATTACAGAAATTAATGAAGCACATACTTCATTTAATCCACATTAAGGGTATTAAGAAAAAAATATATGTAGCCAATATTACAAAATTACTTCTTTTATGCTAATGTAATGGATACATTTGAGATGTAAGGCTAGAGAGTTTCGTGTATTGTTTCCTTCACAACTTTTCTAGGCAATTCATTTGAAGCAATAAATGCTTGTATTTCTGAATAATTCATTCAGGGTCTGATTTTTCATGGGATTTCTAAAAGCATACATGGTGTGTTTCTGTTCATTATAAATCATAGGATAACTAGCTTCTTTGCATTGGCTTTTAGGGGTTGACAGGAAAAATATCTACATGTTTATTATAGCTTAAATTATATTTGCAGAGTGTTTTGTGGGTTTATGTGGTTTTTTTTTTAATCTCTTCCTAATTTCTTTTAACCAGAATATTCATCTCACTCAAATAAAAATTAGAGGATTTCTTGCTGGCAGACATTTTCTACTTTTAAAATAGTTACAAATGGAGCAGCCAGTGTTGTGCTACCTTGTATATTTTTATTTTTTTCTTTTTCAAGAGGTAATCAATGTCAAAGAATATATTTTAGCATAGATACAGTGCCCAAGACAGCATTTGTAGTTTCTCAGTGCTTTGGAAGACCCAGGCATTTTTTAAAAGATTATGTATATTAGTACCTTCTGTCATGTTAGTAATAAATCCACGAGATTACTCTTTGTAGAAAAATAAAATAAAATAAAATAACATAACATGAAATAAAATAAAATAAAATAAAATAAAATAAAATAAAATAATAAAATAAAATAAAATAAAATAAAATAAAATAAAATAAAATAAAATAAAAATTACTTTTACAAGGGCAAAGTCCAAGAGTGAAATTATTTGGAATTACTTCTAGAGAATGAATGATCTTCAGTTTGTCTAGAGTGTTGTCAGAATAGTTTACCTACTGTAATAGATAAATATGCTAGTGCATTAATGACGATAACAGTTCAAACCTAGCGTAAGTCAAAAATTAAAATGGATATTAAGATGCTATTTACTCTCAGAACTCAGAACTTCAAAAACTTTTTTACAAGCACTGCTACCTGTTATAATTCCTTGCCTACCAGCTCAATTTTATGAATACTGCATCCTTTCAGTTACTTTATTTTGAGAGTTCCTTATGTCAGTCTCTCTCCTCAGGGTAAAGAGAACAGGTTAGGCAAAAATGGAGTCTGGTTCCCAGGAAAGTCTGAGCCAGCATGTCAGCAGTTTAAAAGAGAAAGGACTATACAACCTTCTGCTTTTATAGAAGATAAAAGTGTAAGAAGGAGGCAAATCTTCCTGTTAACTGTTTCCTGGAACCAAAAGATAAAAAGATGTGTAGAATCAGACACACGAAAATATTCAGAAGCCTAACTTCTGTTGCTCACAATACTTCTGTGTTTCTGCTATTTACGCATTACGAAGAGTATTCGTCCATCTTGAGACATCTGACTTGAATAGGTTCTTGAAATAGTCAGTGGAGCCTCCTGAGGTCACACAATTTTACCTGGCAGCTAGGTTAGCCACTAATGGTGTGCTGTTCCATGATTGCTTTAACGTAGTGTAAGTCTGTGCTGCTCTGATATCTGTCCCCTGGTGCTCTTCTGCTCTTTAACCCAGCTTCAGCATTCATACTCAACAGGCTCATGAGATGGCTAAAAAGTAATCCAAAAAGAAAGAAAACCAATTTCAGCTAAACAGCTTACTCCATTGATGGTGACATAGCTGCAACAAAACATTGGTGCCAATACATGGTGAAAGTGGGAGAGCGTGGCCAAGGAGCAAAGCAATGAGAAGACAAAATAAAGTTTTTTTGGCTCAAAGCAGTTATGAAACATCACTCTAAGTCAATATGTGATTAAAGTAAGTTCCGCATTGGGACAATATATATATGGTCCATATATAGAAAGAAGCACCGTTAAGACATAAATCATTATGTCAGAGTGGAACTGCTCTACAGCTGCAAGCATCTTCCTGTCAAGGTGAGGTTTTGGACCTTAGCACGCTGGTGATTCACTCTATTCAGTGTATGGTTTAGACTCTTTGATAAGGCATATGGAATGATATACTTGAAGAAATCACCACCCTCCCTACAAATGAATGTCTTCATGCATCCTTTTTTCCCAACTCCATTTTGCTTAAGCTTTTTTTATGGAATTATAAGTAGAGCTTCAGCCTGAAGTAGATCAAAAGACAAGACTGTATCAAGAGAAGTCAGTATCTCTCAGATGTTGTGTCTTCTCCTTTGAATTTTGCTCATCATTGAGAAGTGTTATCCTCATTATTGCAAGATAGCGTCACTGATCTATCTATCACAAACTACTCTGCAGCCTCCCTACCCTATCCCCTGTTTTGATTTGTGGCAATCTGTTAACAAGTGTGGGTGTGGACTGGCTCCTCTGAGCTGTCATAATATCCCAAGGCATGAAATGTAATTCATGAGGTTTTCTGTCCTGAATTCACTGTGCTTTCAGAATTACCTTAATGGATATGGGGATCTATGCAAGCATTTAACAGCCACCCTCCTGTTTGGTTCTCCTGATATTTCACTGCTGAAGCTGTGAGTGGAGGCTTCTTTGACCTGGTGCAGAGGAGGAGGCTCCACTGGATTGAGAGCATGGCTTATACAAAGGCTATATTAATCTGGAGGCTGTTTTACCCTCAGGACGGAAGCCTGTGGTTTACAGTTGAAATGAGTCTAACGAGGAGAATTTAAATCAGCCTGTTTCTAGCTCTGTATTCAGTATGTCTGAGTTTTTCAAGGAGTTGTCTAAATCCAGAGGGCAATAGAAGTTTCAGGCAGATGGAGAAGGATGGACAAAACTAAGAAAGAATATGAACTAATTTAACAGGGAACTGGAAAGGCCTTGACTACCAAACTGCTGACAGCGGTCATTAGCTTGTGTAAGATTCCTTGATGATCTTGATCCTAGGTAGATTTAGATATGCCAAAGAAATTTGAAAATGGAGCTGATTCCATTTCAGTAGAAGTGCCTGGTATGTTAGATACAGTTTCTGCAACACCTTAATCCACATACACAGAGAAAACATACACAGAGCTGCCAGTAATAGTTTACAATCAATCCACAAATGAAACATAGGGCTTCACTAGTTAGACATGATTGAAGATGGAAACTGTCATGTATCTACAACTGTTGGTTATTCCCAAGTCATTTACTTTGGGTCTCAAAAAGTTGAGCTTCAGTAATTGACCACTATCAACAATTACTGAAATGTGTATTTAGTGCATTGTAGATGCAAGAGAAAACATTGCTAAGGTTTAATATAACATTATTTTATTTGCTTTTCATATGGGTAGCTATACACATAATCAGTTACTTTTGCAAAGCAAATGCTATGCCAATCCTTATACTGTGATAACACATCTGTGATTTAGAGAACAGTAATGAATCAGTACTAAATTTTCTCTCTAATATCTATTTTGTTTATTTATAATGTGACATAACACATCTTCACAATTATTAATGATAAGTTAATAATAAATTAGAAATGACTGTCTGGGCCATTTTAAAGCATTAAATTTCAGACATACAGACACTGCTGGGTATATGAAAACTAATACACTACTTTGAAATCTAATAATCTTTCCCATGCTCATGCCTGATACCTGCTACCAGTACAACAATTTATCATACATGAATGCCATTTCTAGGAAATCCCCCTTCTATTTTTTTCCCTCAGTTTTCCTTAAAGCAGGATCATACCATTAAGTCCTTCTACCCTATAAACATATTCAATAAAAGGAGGCTGTTTGTATATATTTTTTTCTGACCTCTGCATACAGAATGATAAGTTATATATCAGATTTAAAGGGTGTATTTCAATAAATGAAATATTTTTAATTTACCTTCCACCAAATACAGTATGTATCATACAGCAGTATGTATCCTACAGGTACATATGTGTACATAAGTTTAGTTTGTTTTTTTTTTTTAACTTTTGGGTTTACTTGCAAACTAATTCAAAAAACAAACAACTAATATAATCATCTAAAAAAATATTACCAGCAGTTTTTACAGCACTTAAAGCTAGGTCAGAAGAGAAAGATAACAAAATCTGAATAAAAGTAAAACTGTTTTTTGTTACAATTTTACAGTTCATGATAGAGTAAATGTAGAAATATACAGCTTTAATAATGAAAAAACAACATGGTATGTAAGTATCATCATTTTTTTTCCCTAGTAAATTCTATGCATGAAAATATTAGTTGCAGAAGAATATATTGTTTTAAAGCCAGCAGTATCTCTTTAAATGTGGCTTTTAAAATGGAAGATGTTAGTTTCTGATATCAACATGTTGCCTGTGTAGATTACAGATACAAACAGGACCAGACTACAGTAATTATAGATTTACCAGCTGAATGGAAAACACATAACTATAAATACATAATAAAAACAAACTGTTGTACACATAGATGAAAAATGACATCCTATATCATTGTCCTTATGGTAGTATGAGAAACATAATAGTGTTTTATAAGGCAAGAAGAAACTGCTTTTTATCTATTGACTGTTTTCTGATAAATAAGAAAAATAAAAGGTAAATAAATTATTGTTAAATTTGGAGTTTAAAATAGGAACTTAAACTGGGAAAAGACAATAAAAGGATATTTTTTTTCAACAAGATTAATTGCTCATTATGCACCCATGCTACTGATTTCTGTCTACTTAGAACATCAATCTAAAGAATGTATTTTGCTTTAAGGAAAGTTTGGGGAAGGAAGGAAGGAAGGAAGGAAGGAAGGAAGGAAGGAAGGAAGGAAGGAAGGAAGGAAGGAAGGAAGGAAAGAGAGAAAGAAAGAGAGAGAGAGAGAGAAAGAGAGGAGAGAAAGAAAAAGAAAGAAAGAAAGAAAGAAAGAAAGAAATAAAGAAATAAAGAAAGAAAAAGAGAAAGAAAGAAAGAAAGAAAGAAAGAAAGAAAGAAAGAAAGAAAGAAAGAAAAGAAAAAGAAAGAAAGAAAAGAAAAGAAAAAGAAAGAAAGAAAAGAAAAGAAAAAGAAAGAAAGAAAGAGAGAGAGAAAGAAAGAAAGAAAGAAAGAAAGAAAGAAAAGAAAAGAAAAAGAAAGAAAGAAAGAAAGAAAGAAAGAAAGAAAGAAAGAGAGAAAGAGAGAAAGAGAGAGAGAGAAAGAAAGAGAGAGAAAGAAAGAAAGAAAGAAAGAAAGAAAGAAAGAAAAGAAAAGAAAAAGAAAGAAAGAAAAAGAAAGAAAGAAAGAAAGAAAGAAAGAAAGAAAGAAAGAGAAAGAAATAAAAAGAAAGAAAGAAAGGAAGAAAGAAAGAAAGAAAGAAAGAAAGAAAGAAAGAAAGAAAGAAAAAGAAAGACAGAGGAATAGTCAGTTAATCCTAAGTAAAAGTCAAGACTGTTAACAGTCTGTTTCAAGACTGAAAATAGGTGGCTTGAAGGCAAATCCTTAACATGTAACTAAAAAAAATATATTTTTTGATGCATTAATGTTAGTGTTTTGTTGTTGTGGTTTGTTTGTTTGTTTCTGATAATGACTGATGGGAGAAAAAAGGCCTGGCAGAATCTTGATTCTTAATTCAGAATCTGAAGTTTGATTAAAATAGATAATTTTATTAAGGATTTATAAATTATATACATGGTTTAGAAAACTTCATTTTAAAAAAAATGTATCACAAAGTAGTAAGAAAATAAATAGTGAGATGGAAATCTGGCTTATGTAAGTAATAATAAAAATAATTTCAGAAATGTTGCATTGAAAGAATTCTATATGTTTCTTTAAGAGGAGTTTCCCTGATTCTCTTTAGCTGATCAAATTCAGGTATCTTTGCAATTTAAACCCTTTCCAGTTAGGGATTCAAGATTTTGCATCTTTCTATAGACATAAATAATTCAGAAGCCTGAGAACCATCGATCAGTTTTGTATTGGAAATAAAATATAACAGTGTCTTTAAAAAGCCTTAAAAAGCCCTTTCAACTTTTTATTATATCTACATGTAAAATGTCCTGTCCTTGTCAGGCTTCATTCTCTAGAAGGTTGTACACTTTCCTCTCCAGTAATCCTCCCTGCATACTTTTACAAGCAATACTGCTAGCACATATATCCCTCACAAAAAAAGCCCAAAGCCACTAAATGTTCCCTCAGTTCTAGTTCTGTTTCTTAAATTTCTCTTTGAAAATAGTTGTCTTTCTCTGTGGAGATAGTGCCTATCAACCCTTATCATAAATATTTTTCTCTTGTAATGAATAATTAAGACAATTTTCTAGCCTGGGCTCTGTCTTGTCTCACTACTATTATTTCCCAAGTTATTCTAGTCTAACTGCAAAGTATCATCTGAGATTCAAACACCATGCCTTTTGCAGAACTAGAATACCTGCCGGTAATGGACTGTTCTTCAGTTGTCTATGTGAGAGACATTTAAAAGACAAGTATCCAGTTTCAAGTCAGCCTTTGGGACAGACACTTCTCAGAGCAGTAAAGCAAGAAAACTTTGCCTAGAAGAGCACCTTTTAGAACAGCAAAACCTTCTTAAGTAGCAGTTCCTGTAATGAAAAGGGCTTCCTTTCCTGTTGGAGTTTCACCCGCACACCCTGAGAACAGAAGAGACTTTTAGTTCCCCAAGATCCTCCATAAAAGTGACAGAAAATTTATTGAACAAGAGACACTCGTTATCTCAGAAGGACATTAATTTTCCCACATCTTCACCAGAACTCACAGCAGAACATCAAAAATCCTCTAACACTCATTCAGATGAGACTACATTTCATACATGGCAGAAATAGCTAAGGCAGATATGACGTCGTCGTCGGCGCTTGTCCTCGTGGGGGACTTCAACTTCCCGGATATATCTTGGAAACACAACACGGCACAGAGAAAGCAGTCTAGGAGGTTTCTGGAGAGTGTGGGAGATAGCTTCCTGATGCAGCTGGTCAGTGAACCTACCAGGGGTGGTGCCCCGCTAGACCTTCTCTTCACAAACAGAGAAGGACTGGTGGGAGATGTGGTGGTCGGAAGCTGTCTTGGGCAGAGTGACCACGAAATGGTAGAGTTCTCTATTGTTGGCGAGGCCAGGAAGGGGACCAGTAAAACTGCTGTATTGGACTTCTGGAGGGCTGACTTTGAGCTGCTCAGGACGCTGGTTGGCCGAGTCCCTTGGGAGGCGGTTCTGAAGGGCAGAGGAGTCCAGGAAGGCTGGGCGCTCCTCAAGAAGGAAATCTTAAAGGCACAGGAGCGGTCCGTCCCCACGTGCCCAAAGACGAGCCGGCGTGGAAGAAGACCGGCCTGGCTCAACAGAGAGTTGCGGCTTGTGCTTAGCAGGAAAAAGAGGGTTTATAATCTTTGGAAAAAAGGGCAGGCCACTGAGGAGGACTACAAGGATGTAGCGAGGCTGTGCAGGGAGAAAATTAGAAAGGCCAAAGCTCATCTGGAGCTCAACCTGGCTACTGCCATTAAAGACAACAAAAAATCCTTTTACAAATATATCAATGCGAAACGGAGGACTAAGGAGAATCTCCATCCTTTACTGGATGCGAGGGGAAACCTGGTTACTAAGGATGAGGAAAAGGCTGAGGTGCTTAATGCCGCCTTTGCGTCAGTCTTTAGCGGCAATACCAGTTGTTCTCTGGATACCCAGTGCCCTGAGCTGGCGGAAGGGGATGGGGAGCAGGATGTGGCCTTCGCTATTCATGAGGAAATGGTTGGCGACCTGCTAAGGAGCTTGGATGTGCGCAAGTCGATGGGGCCCGATGGGATGCACCCGAGGGTACTGAAAGAACTGGCAGAGGAGCTGGCCGAGCCGCTTTCCATCATTTATCGGCAGTCTTGGCTATCGGGGGAGGTCCCAGTTGACTGGCGGCTAGCCAATGTGACACCCATCTATAAGAAGGGCCGGAGGGCAGACCCGGGGAACTATAGGCCTGTCAGTTTGACCTCAGTGCCAGGAAAGCTCATGGAGCAGATTATCTTGAGGGTCATCACGCGGCACTTGCAGGGCAAGCAGGCGATCAGGCCCAGTCAGCATGGGTTTATGAAAGGCAGGTCCTGCTTGACGAACCTGATCTCCTTCTAAGACAAAGTGACGCGCTTGGTGGATGAGGGAAGGGCTGTGGATGTGGTTTACCTTGACCTCAGTAAGGCTTTTGACACCGTTCCCCACAACATTCTCCTCAAGAAACTGGCTGCGCGGGGCTTGGACTGGCGTACGCTTCGCTGGGTTAGAAACTGGCTGGATAGCCGGGCCCAGAGAGTTGTGGTGAATGGAGTCAAATCTGGTTGGAGGCTGGTCACAAGTGGTGTCCCCCAGGGCTCGGTACTGAGGCTGGTCCTCTTTAATATCTTCATCGATGATCTGGATGAGGGCGTCCAGTGCACCCTCAGTAAGTTTGCAGATGACACCAAGCTAAGTGCGTGTGTCAATCTGCTCGAGGGCAGGAAGGCTCTGCAGGAGGATCTGGATAGGCTGGAGCGATGGGCTGAGGTCAACTGTATGAAGTTCAACAAGGCCAAGTGCCGGGTCCTGCCCCTGGGGCGTAACAACCCCAAGCAGAGTTACAGGCTGGGAGATGAGTGGTTGGAAAGCTGCCTGGCCGAGAAGGACCTGGGAGTATTGGTTGATAGTCGGCTGAATATGAGCCAGCAGTGTGCTCAGGTGGCCAAGAAGGCCAACAGCATCCTGGCCTGTATAAGAAGCAGTCTGGCCAGCAGGTCTAGGGAAGTGATTGTCCCCCTGTACTCGGCTCTGGTGAGGCCGCACCTCGAGTACTGTGTTCAGTTTTGGGCCCCTCGCTACAGGAAGGACATGGACGTGCTCGAGCGAGTCCAGAGAAGGGCGACCAAGCTGGTGAGGGGTCTGGAGAACAAGTCTTACGAGGAGCGGCTGAGGGAGCTGGGCTTGTTCAGCCTGGAGAAGAGGAGGCTCAGGGGCGACCTTATCGCTCTCTACAGTTACCTTAAAGGAGGCTGTAGTGAGGTGGGGATTGGTCTGTTCTCCCACGTGCCTGGTGACAGGACGAGGGGGAATGGGCAAAAGTTGCGACAGGGGAGTTTTAGGTTGGATGTTAGGAAGTACTTCTTTACCGAAAGGGTTATTAAGCATTGGAACGGGCTGCCCAGGGAGGTGGTGGAGTCACCATCCCTGGAGGTCTTTAAAAGACGTTTAGATGTAGAGATTAGCGATATGGTTTAGTGGAGTGCTTAGTGTTAGGTCGGAGGTTGGACTCGATGATCTTGAGGTCTCTTCCAACCTAGAAATCTGTGTCTGTGTCTGTGTCTGTGTCTGTGTCTGTGTCTGTGACCCTATTTCAGAATAGATTTATTGGTGATGGCCAGGCAGAGCAAACTGCAACTGAAATTACTAGAACTTGTTTTACAGTCTACACGTTTTCTGTATGTTTTGTTAGAAGCAAAAACTGCAAGCTTCTAGAGTAAAGACTTATATTCTAGTATATACAGACTATCTAGAGAAATGCCTGACCAGTAATATCTAGTCACAGTGGCTGCTATCACAATAATTGTTTTGCCCTTTCCTTGGAAAGAGATTTAGAATACAGTTATTACTCCTCAATCCCTTCTCCACTGTGCTGACCTCTCCATGAACCTATAATTACCATTCCTGTAAAGGACACTGTGTTATTCCTTCAGCGGTCTCTTCCAAGTCAAAAGCAGGAAGAAAGGCAAAGAAGAAAAGAAAGGCAAAACATGTTCCATACAGTACAAATATCTCTGAAAACTATATTTGATAAAAACTCTACACATTCTATTCAATATCATTCTTATTAGGAGATATTTTGCAGCTGCCAGACACCCCAAAGGACTCTACAAAGATAGGAGCTACCAGTTATTTTTTGTAGTGTTCATCTGGTGTTTCTGACTACTGAAAACTCTGTCAGGTCATGGTGCATTCAGACTGAACTTCCTGTGTTTAAGTTTGTGCCCATTGCTTCTTGTCCTGTCGCTAGGCACCACCGAAAAGAGTCTGGCCCAATCCTCTTGACCTCATTCCTTTAGATATTTGTACGCATTAAGTTACTCTCTCAATCTTTTCTTCTCCAAGCTAAACAGGCCCAGTTCTCTCAGCCTGTCCTTGTGACAGATGCTCCAGTCCCCTCATTATCTTTGTAGCCCTCCTCTGGACTCACTCCAGTAGTTCCATGTCCTGCTTGTACTGGGACAATACTCCAGGTGTGGTCTCATCAGGGCTGAGTAGAGGGGGAGGATCACCTCCCTTACCTGCTGGCAACACTTCCAAATGCAGCCCAGGATACCGTTGGCAACACTTCCAAATGCAGCCCAGGATACCGTTGGCCTTCCTGGCCACAAGGGAACATTGCTGGCTCATGGTCAGCCTGCTGTCCAGCAGGCCTCCCAGGTCTCTCTCTGCAGAGCTGATCTCCAGCAGGTCAACCCCCAGCCTTTATTGGGTTATTTTTCTCTAGGTGAAGGACACTGCACTTACCTTCGTTTAACTTCCTGAGTTTTCTCACTGCCCAACTCACCAGCCTGTCAAGGTCCCACAGAATGTTAGCACAGCCCTCTGGGGTATCAGCCACTCCTCCCAGCTTTGTGTCATCAGCAAACACTCTATTCCATCATCCAGGTCATTGTAATTCAGGTGTAATTCAGGAGTTCTTGCACTAAGATCCCCAAATATCCTGCATATTACAGCTGCCATTTGCTATTTCATCAGCTTTGCAAGGAATCAGACCATATGTTTGGGTGCATCCACCATCTATCTCTACTGCCATTTTTAATGAGAAATAAAAGGTTATATATATATACATATATACGCTATGCATACATTCAGTAAAATTTATGTGTAGTAAATACAGGTTTCAAGAGGGTGCTTATTAGTACTCTCCTCCCCAATTATTACTTGCAGGCAAAAGCCTCTATGTATTTCAGAAGAGAACGTGCTTCCATCTCCAGAACTAACTTACTTCTGAAATGGTGTAAACTGAGGAAAAAAGCTAAAATGCATGTTATCAAATTCAGTGCACCTGCTCGCCTTTTGTTAGACCACTTTGTACCAGCAGTATAGTTTCTGTGATTTAATGAGCTATGCATGCATGAGCTTATGAGATATCACACACAAACTTCCTCATTAGCAGTTTACAGAGTCATGGAAAGAACCATCATGTGGAAATGCTTAATGAAACATGAAAGAGATTTTTACATGCTCCCAGTATCTTTTGCTCTGTTCTATATTAATGGCAGCTTTTTTCTGTGGGTACGTCATGTATTCCTTATCTCTGTTATCAGATGTTGATTTTCAATGACAGGTATGATATTCAGAATTGAAATCTTTCAATATGCTGTAACCAGTGTTGTGCTCAAATTTCAATAAAAAGCCTAAACTTTAGAAATAACTCTAAAGGTATCTGAGGGATCCTTCAAAGACTTCTAACAGAACAGCTGGCTCCGAGAAAGCAGAAATGATGTGTATGGTAATTAGTGGAAGAAATAAGAAGGAGATTGGGAGACTAGGTACAATGGGTATAAACAGAGAGCCTTCTGCAGAGTGAAAAATCAAGGATATTTAAAACCAAAGTTTCAAACATCAGACAATGAGAATGCAGGAAGCACACAAAGACTTTGCTAATAAGGTTAAAGGTCCTAGCAGGGGTTGGGGAGAAAATGAACAAAGACTAGGAAGCAGCAGAAAAGGAGGAGGGAATCATGGGGCACAACACAGTCACAGCCCATTATGGAGACTATCATTAGGGCAACACATACTCCCCATCACCTTACAGAGGGAAGGGCAATCCACAGTCCTCTCACTGAAGGAAGAAAACTAGCATGCCACGTAAAGCACCCAAACACAGAAGGAAAGGAGGACGTGTATTGAGTGAATGTGTTGAGGGAGGCATGGAAGGGAGTAAGGGCATAGCAGAAAGAAACTTTGTTCACACTGTAGAGATTGCAAAAGACATCAAGGGAGAGATTCCTTAATAATCTTCTAATTGGGTTAATGTTAGCCTGTAAGGCTAATACTGATTCCTTCTGTTTGTTAAATGAAAACTGAAAGAAATATAAGCAAATCCTATTGCAGGAAATTTATTAAATTTCTAATTATATTACACCATGCTGGGTTATAATTATCCAGTTGTGTTTCTGTTGAGCACTTACACATACAACAAGATTTTTTAATAAGTATGAAGCACCAAAAACACCTAATTCCTGGCTGAAAAACAAAAACAAAAACAGGGCAGCAAATGCTTTGTCTTTTAAGAATGATTGATAGGGCACTTTTCATTTGGCCTTTGAAGTTTTAACATTTCTATATCCTTTCATCTTAACTATTTACTTTCAGTTTTAAGCTTATTTCTGTCATGCAATATTTGTGAGAATGACTGCTCATGGCAAAAAAACAAAAACAAAAACAAACAAAAAAAACCACCACTATGAAGGATGATATAGACCCTGTCCAGAACTCTGTACTAGCTTTAACAAGGGTATGCTTGTTTTCTGTGTACCTGTCTGGGCTACACAGAACAAGAGAAATAGCATTTGGTAATGTATTGATCTGTAATAGCCTCTGCTAGATTATCTGTGTTCCTCTTCTATGTTTGCTAGCAAAATCTGTGCAATCATCAAATCCATGCAGACTGGGAATGTCTTTAGAGAATGGAAGAAATTTTGAAATTATCATCAGATAGAGAGTCTGTTTCTGATACTTCAGTATACACCCATGCCTCTTTATATATATGAATGCAGCCGCTGATACACCTAAGCAGTTTTTAAATATAGTGTAATTTTGCCAGGCAATTTGTCATGTTAATTCTCACTTTAGCAAAGCTTTAATAACCTCAGTCCTCAGTCAGGAATTTCCAGGAGCTAATTCTTCATTGAAGACTTGGTTCAGCTGACTGGAATAGCTGAGAAATATACAGCATTTTTTGCCTGGGAGTCATTTGTATGAGTCCAGCTCAGGGAGGCAATAACTGAAGGCTGTTATATGGACTCTAGTTGTAAAGCCATGGGCATTCATTTTGGCAGTGCTTATGGAAGGAAAAGGCTTAGATACCTTACAGAAAAATGAATTGCTTTCACCTACTGAGATGGACCAGGGTCAGGAACTGCAGATATTTCCACAGTGAGACTGGTGGCTGGAGGCAAGTGATTTTCCTCTCCCTGCCTCACTTCCACTTCATCCTACTAATTCAAAGCTATCCCCTTGTCTGTTTCACTCTAGATGTGCCCACAGAAAGAGCTTCTGTGAAGCCACTAATGACTTGTCCCTTGCTTATAGCTTTCTCTCCAGGGTAAGGGCCATCATTAGTTGGGAAGAATTGCTTCAGTCTCCCTCTAATATTTTGGTTTGAAAATTACTGATGAAAATGTGCTATATAGTACTAAGTATTGTTGAGATGGTAGGCTGCTGAGACACAAGGGCAGAGACATGTCAGAAGGAGGAAAACTGACACTGCTTGTATCAAAGTGGTTAAATAGAATAAGGTGCTAATGAACCAGCATTGTAAAGTCACACTTTTTAATACAAATATATAGTTTAAAAAATTTGGAAACAAGAAAATGCTGGAAAATCGTGGATATACATTCATTTAATCTTTTGCCTCCAGGATTTGATAACTGGGAATTTTTTGACCGTTAAAAACTATAGTAGACAGTGCTGGGCATACTTGTAGCCGGTATCACTATGTCTTCCTGATTTAAAAATAACTGGATAAACAACAATAAATTCCTAGCCTCTAATGACATTGCTTCAGTACATAAAATTAGTGTGCATTGTTTTTTGGTTTTGTTTGGTTGGTTGGTTTGGTTTGGTTGGTTGGTTTGGTTTGTTTGTTTTCAATTCTATTTACTAAAAATGTTCAGAAAGTGATTTTATAAATGCAAGATTTCTAAGGCCTTTATAGGCTGCATGGCTGTTGCAGATCTCTGTCAAGAGAATGTAAGACATAAAAGCTAAGCATTTAACTACCCAGCTTTTTTCCATTAATCACTGTATTGCCAGGAATACACATTTATGGGGATAAATGACTAACATCAGAGAAGTCCAGTTCAGAAGCACAATGGGAAGTCTGAGTTATTTCAGTATGGATACTTATTGTAGGATGTCCTCTGTAAAAAGTTATTTTAAAAATGCAATTAGAAAAATAGTTTAAATTTAATAATTATAAATTATTTTCATTTTTAAAACATGACTTTTGTGGGCTTATATGAAAGTGTGTAGTTAGAATAACAGCTAGTTTGTTCAATGCTATAATTTCTGTGATCTTTCATTATTTTCAGAAAATGAGGAATTAATATTTAAAATGTGCTTTAAGAAAAAAATATATATAAAAGCTACAAAGCATTCTCTTTATTGATTCACACCTAAACAATACAGCATGTGGAAGATGTATTCTGCTTTAGACACAAGAAAAATCTAAGTCAAAAGGAGTTAGAAAGCTCGCTTTTCATGCTGGTGTTTGGAAAACTTGGGCGAGCAGCGTGGAAAGCCATTAGAAAAGCTGTGGGCATGTTGCTTCCTCATTGAGAGATAAATCATTGTTCATTCCTGTTCTCAGGATTTAAAACAATGCTTCCCTGTATGCATTGACAATCCTTTCCTTCTAACAGCAAAGTTTGGTGGTTTCCTACTTCCTATGTCTTGAATTATAGGTATATATATATTTTTTTCACCTACTAGTGTAGCAAAGATAACTCTTTTGTGCTGAGTTCTTGTTCTTAAAGTTAAAAAAAAAATCTTAATACCTTCTAACTGTTAGTAAAAATTTCTCTACAGAACCTAAAAAAAAAGCAGTTTAATTTGAAAGATCAGTTCCATGTGTTCTGTGTGTGAAGATTTTCTTAAAACCCATGGATATTTTTAAACTATATAATGAAAATATTTTCTTGATATCTATGCCTAATTCCAGTCAAAGTAATGAAATAAACAGGAAAATATTTGGAGGGTGGAGGGGAGGGCATGTGATTCTTAAAGAATTTCTTGCAGATCTACCTTAAAATGATTGTTTTAATTGTTTAGCTGAGGTTGCCATCGACACAGATAAACACAGGTAACCCTCTTTAATGCAATATCTTAGTTTCAATCACCACATGGAGCATGCTAATGCCTGCATTAGTGCATATTGGAGTAACAGAGGTATTTTATTAAACCACTCCAGCTCAATGCAAGCCTACCTGCTGATACTGCTGATACTCTCATTGAACCTGATCTTAATGTTTCTGCTTATACTGGCAAATAGCTTCCATCTGCTTCATTAAATCCTCTTGCTCTGTAAGAGACCAGAGAATCTGTCTGCATTGTTTTGTATCAGTGTCCTAGGGAAGGGAAGTCCAGCCTGGCCATTCAGGAATAACAGCTGTAAGAATTGTCTGTCACTCTAATAGGGACAATAATAAGTCAACTAATAAGTTCCTGACATCTTTGAATAGTATGTGGTAGCCACATGCTCTTTTATAAAAGCCTCTCAGTAACAGTGAGGGGTAGATGCTTCCAACATATTGTTCACACTATTTTGTCACCATCCTGAGATGGTTTCTTTTCTTTTTCCTATTTTCTCTCCTATTACTTTCTTTGGCTTTATGGCTGCTTCTGTAGCTGTTCATTTGTGATTTGTTTTATGATTTGTCCCAAAGAGCTGCTAAACTGATGACAAGCAATCAATAAGGTGGTGGTACTGTGATTTAAAATTTGCATTATCCTGAAATATACCAGACTTGCTCATCATTAAAGCTGGCTTGTGTACCTCTCAGCTTGTGTGCTAATGCTCTCCAGCACAGGCTAGCCTTGCTCTATGCCTCTTGTCTTTCCCTAGAGCAGTCCTCTCACATTCACCCCACACCAGGAGTGGGTAACACAGAAGATAGACTTGCCATTTCCCCTTTGCTGTCATAGGCAGTAGTGCTGCTCATTGGCAAAGACCTGGAGCTGCAACACAGGGAGAGATTTAGGTCCCGAGGATGGTTTGAATGTGGTGTTACAACCTGAACAAAGGTCAGGTGAAGGTGGGATCCCCAGTGCCACCACAGGCTACAGGACAAATGCACCCTGGTGACATTTTAGACCCTTAAGAACATTGTTGATGAGGTCTTGGCCACAGTACCCTTTTCTTCCCTGACCTCCTTCAGTTCTTTGTGCAAGTTCAATGAGAAATAATGTTGATAGCATTTTTAGTGTTTGGGAGAGCATGAAAATCATGAAAAATGTCAGTGGTAACATCTGTTAACTACCCTGAACACACTTAAACTGTGGATGTGCTTTAATACTAGTAAGCATGTGTGTATACCCTCAGACTCTCAATAAATAAACAAAACAAACAAAAAAAAAAGAGCTTAAAAATGACCAAGTAGCTGATTAGGCTTTTGTGGTCATTGCACACACCAAGCTCCACCCTGCACTGGAAAGGCTGTACTAAGGGACATGCTTGAAAGCTCTCGCACAAGGCACTGAACAGCAATGGTTCCAAGGCTGGAGCCTTGTGATTTACAGCCAATTCACTGAAATCCCCAAAAGCAGATCTCACATTTCTAGTGCATGCATTGATTTTGTTTTACACTGCAGACTCATGATTTTCAGCTCAGGAAAAACTGCTTTTAAGGTGACCCTTTCAGGAAATCTATTTAAAAGTTGTGCATTTGTCAGGGCCAGGAGGCAAAAAAAGAGTCTCCTCAGCTAGCTCAGTGGTGAGGCATAGTGTTCAGACATATCTTGTGGTGCAGGATGTACAAAGGCGCTTCTGAAGGCACTGTCTTCACTAATCCATACTCTTTGGTCGCTATAAAGACATTGTGATTACTGGCCTGTGTAAACACGAATGAGCAGAGAAGTTACCAGGTGATACCACTGTGAAGCTGTTACAGGCCAAATGA
This sequence comes from Cygnus olor, assembly GCF_009769625.2. Taxonomy (NCBI): domain Eukaryota; kingdom Metazoa; phylum Chordata; class Aves; order Anseriformes; family Anatidae; genus Cygnus; species Cygnus olor. The sequence continues at coordinate 122,722,461 of NC_049169.1, read as the reverse complement.
GTCCAGAGTCTACACGAACCATAGGTGGGAACATCTCCTCATACCTGCAATTGGTGACTGTGATGAGCTTTTCTTGACTACTGGAAGAAAAATTAAAGCAAACCTGACAGCAAATTTACAAAACAGAGAACTGCGTACTTCTGTATACACCACTGCACAAATTTAAATTGTGCCTTCTGGAGCTTAGGCACAAAAAGAAAGTGTACGGCTGCTGGAAGCAGGGTCAGGCAACATGGAAGGACTGCAGGGATGCTGTTCACCTTTGTAGGGAGAAAATTCGTGCAGCCAAAGCCCAATTAGAGTTGAAGCTAGCCAGGTCTGTGCTTAAAAAAGGTCTGCCCTTAAGGGCAGGTCTGCCCTTAAAAAAGGGCTTTTTTAAATATGTGAACAGAAAAAGGAGGACCGGAGAAAGCATAGGTCCACTACTTGATGGGGGTGGTCACCTCACAAACAAGGACATAGGCAAAGCAGAGACATTTAATGCCTTCTTTGCCTCTGTCCGAAACACCGATGATGGGCTTCGGGACCCTGGGTGCCCTGAGCTGGAGGACTGTGATGGTGGGAATGAGAAACTCCCAACCAACCTTGAACATGTGCAGGATTTACTGCTCCACCTGGATCCATATAAGTGCATGGGTCCGGATGGGCTTCATCCCAGGGTGCTCAAAGAGCTGGCTGACGTCATTGTGGGATCTCTCTCAATTATTTTTCAACAGTCTTGGGAATCTTGAGAGGTCCCAGTAGACTGGAATCTGGCAAATGTTGTACCAATTTTCAAGAAGGGCAAGAAAGAAGACCCTGGCAATTACAGGCCTGTCAGTCTCACGTCAGTGCCTGGTAAAATTATGGAGAAAATTATCCTGGGAGTTATTGAAACGCACCTGGGGGACAATGCAGTCATTGGTCTCAGCCAACATGGGTTCATTAGGGGTAGGTCCTGTTTAACAAAGTTAACTTGCTTTTGTAATAAGATCACCCATCTAGTTGATCAAGTAAAGCCAGATGATGTAATCTTTTTGGATTTCAGTAAAGCTTTCGATACAGTTTCTCATAGGATCCTACTGCACGAGATGTCCAGCATACAGCTAGATAAAAACATCATATGATGGGTGAACGTTTGGCTGACAGGTAGGGCTCAAAGGGTTATGGTAAATGGGGCTGCATCAGGCTGGTGGCCAGTCACCAGTGGGGTCCCCCAAGGCTCCATTTTAGGGCCAGTTCTTTTCAATGTTTATATAAACTATTTGGATGCAGGACTAGAAGGTGTCTCAATTAAGTTTGCTGATGATACTAAACTGGGAGGAGTTGTTGACTCTGTTGAGGGTGGAAAGGCCTTGCAGAGAGATCTGGACAGATTGGAGGGCTGGGCAATCACCAACCACATGAAGTTTAACAAAAGCAAGTGCTGGGTCCTGCATCTGGGAAGGGGCAACCCTGGCTATATGTACAGACTGGGCGATGAGACGCTGGAGAGCAGCCCCGCAGAGAGGGATCTGGGGGTTGTGGTTGACAGCAAGTTGAATATGAGCCAGCAGTGTGCCCTGGCAGCCAGGAGAGCCAACCGTATCCTGGGATGCATCAAGCACGGCATTGCTAGTCAGTCGAGGGAGATGATTGTACTGCTCTACTCTGTGCTGGTGCAGCCTCACATCGAGTACTGTGTGCAGCTCTGGGCACCACAGTACAAAAAGGATGTGAAACTATAGGAGAGCATCCAGAGAAGGGCTACAAAGGTGGTGAAGGGCCTAGAGGGGAAGACATATGAGGAGTGGCTGAGGTCAGTTGGCCTGTTCAGCCTGGAAAAGAGGACGCCGAGGGGAGACCTCATCGCAGTCTACAGCTTCCTCACGAGGGGGAGTGGAGGGGCAGGCGCCGATCTCTTCTCTTTAGTGACCAATGATAGGACCCAAGGGAATCGAGTCAAGCTGCAACAGGGGAGGTTCAGGCTGGATATCAGGAAGAGGTTCTTCACTGAGAGGGTGGTCACACACTGGAACAGGTTCCCCAGGGACGTAGTCATGGCACCGAGCCTGTTGGAGTTTAAGAAGCATTTGGATTATGCTCTCAGTCACATGGTCTGTATTTTTGGGTAGACCTGCTTGGAACCAGGAGTTGGACTCAATGATCCTTGTGGGTCCCCTTCCAACTCGTGATATTCTATGATTCTATGATTAAATAATATACATTTTTTGAAAGTTCATTCCCATAAGGGAACAGTTACAGTGTCCTCACTGAGCTGTTGATCATTAAGGCTCTTTTTCCTATTCATTCATTCATTAAACAAGATAAAGAAACTTAATGTTGCTTGCAAAAATTGTAATGCAGAATTATAATTGCAATTGTAATAAAGAATCTTATGCTCCCAGACTAAATTTCATTGGCTTCAAATTGAAATTAGCCATGATTTTTATCTTCTGAAGCATTGTGAAATGTTTGAAATCAGTACCAAACTTTATTTCAAAAGCAATCCCATTTATGAGAATATGGTTAGCTGTTCCCTTATTTTCCTGTCTTGGTTTGCCTTTTTACTGAGATATGATGAGGTGTTCAATTTTCAGTTGAAAAAAAAACCTATCTTTTGGATAGGTTGTACTTCATTCTTTTTTAATAACTTGACACGTTTCTTAAAAAGAGGTAAAACATTAAATTATACTTTTCATACCGCAGCTTATTTAGATGCATGGTGTTCCACAGATGTATTGTATTTTTGCTGTTGTCATTCAGACTAGTTGAAAAATAAAGACTTCTTTAAAATTCGTTCTTTGAGTTCCCACATGCATGTCTCTTGCCCATGCTATATTATCTCATCTTCAAACAACAGTACTAGCATGGCTTTTGGACATATATATTGGCTTACAATTCATTGGTCTTACAGTTGCAGTATTGTCTGGTGCTGCCAAGTTTGCTAGCAAGTTGTTACTTGAAGCATTCACAGAGATAAAAATACTGCATTTATAAACAAGAAACAAAGCAGTGGCTAGAAGAAAATTCTTCAGAAAATTATCTCAGAAGAGATAATGAAATTAATTTACTTTTTAATTTACTTACTTTACTAATTTAATTTACTTACTGAAGTTAATTTACCAACTGCACTCTGCTTTCTAAGTTGTCATATAAATCAGAGTTGTCATGCAATAAATGCATTTTCTCATTGAACAGCAAGCAAATGCATATTCTTCTAGGTAACATTACTTGCTTCCTACTTTTTGCCTGCCTAAGAGTCTTTTGCAGCAGTAGACAATGTTTCTACCTTTATATTGTTATATGTATATGCTAGCAACACCAAAATAACTCAAAGTCAAACTCAAAGAAAAGAAGAGGGAAGTGGGAGTTATTCACTGGTTGGTAAGTTTGTTGTTGTTGTTGTTGTTGTTGTTTTCCCAGTGGAAAAAAAAGATCAACAGATTAAATAAACAACAATAAAACCATTAAAACCAGACTCCTAGCTAATTTTGACAGTAAGCCATTATTGGCCAAACAGGTTAAACTTTCTAATTTCTCTGTAGAAATGCAATGATAGTTTAAGTAAACTTTAATTGCCGCCTACAAAAACACATAACACGAGCTTGGATTGAAAAAAATAAATGTAGCTCTCAGTAGGTAAGGATTATTTTCCTGAGGGATCTTCTTTTTTATAAGCTCTTCTTGTGCTCTCAATGTATGAAGATAAATGAAAAATTAATTTAAAATCTATGAGGTTAAAATTAAATGCTAATGACTCTTTCCCTGTTTGATACAGTAGATTTGAATGTTGTTACCAATACCTGATTCTTTTTGCAGAGTGGTTTCTTTGCCTTCTTAGAAAGATCATAGTTCCCTAATTTATTGTTATTTACTTAATTATGCTGACATGAGATAGGCATGGTTAGATCATCTGATTGGCATTAATAGAGTAAGGAGAAGTTTCATATGTCCTAGGTTTAGACATAGGCAAAATATGGAAAAATACTCACGACTTTAAATTGTAACACCCTTTTGTCACCATTTGTCTTCACATACAGTCCTTTTTATTGTTTTTGAAGTTGGTGAACCATCTAGTAGCCAATAGGCACAGAATTTTTGAAGTTCAGGTATGGTCTTGCTGGACAGAGATGATGCTGTTCCTGCCTGCTGAGGTAGCAAAGCAGGCAGAGCTCCACAAAACACCTTCAGCAATGAGGCTTAAGAGCTTCCCTGTGATATATGTGAGAATAGCTTCAGAGGCCTGGGAGGTTTCTTGGTTCAAAAGAGGGGAGAAAATAGCAACACTGGAGGAACAATTCTGTTCACTTCATCTAGTGATATAAATGACATTTTGCATGAGGAAACAAAAACAAAACTAGAACAATTTCTGTTGCTTCCCATTGCTTCCTGTTGATACCTTCAGAAGAGTTCAATAAATGGTTTGAGGCAGCTAAAAAGCAAATTGATTCAGCAGTTTCCTTAAAGGAGGACTGAAGCAAATGCAAATATAATCTCTGTTCCAATGGGATCCATAGAATGGCTACAGAAAAGAACTGTATCAGAGCACAGTACTTTAACTTTTTTAACTTTTATGTCTTGTTGTCTACCTCTGATATTATGTGGCGTAGGAAAGTAATCAAGGCATTATTAGTCACAACTTGGTATTGTTGTTACTAATCTTTCCAGTAAAAAGGAATTTCATATTGTATGGTCATATATTACAGTCTCTGCCTGCATGCAGGAGCTGCCCATATGTAGTTATTGCATTTTATTAACTTTTGACTTAAAAAAAAAAGATGCAGTTGTAGTAGTAAAGTTCTGTAAACAGCAGAACTGTTTTATGCTTATTTCAGTATTAATATATTCTTGTAACAATCTTGTAGACAATGTTATTCTAGTGTAGACAAAAATGCAAAAAACAGAGCAAATTATGTGATCTATTTTGTGCATTTCAGTTATTCAGAGCAATCAGTGACAGTACTCTTTGAATTACACAAATATTTTGCACATATGATCACATTGTAGCTGTAGTATTCATGGCATTAGTAAGTACAACTATGCTGAGAAATCAAGCCTTTGATTTTAGAATGCACAATCCATCCAAATGTCCCAGGAGTCTTTCTGTATTTCACCTCAGTATTAGCACTGTAGGCCATGGGAGTCACTCAGCAGATGTTGATCTCACTTACAAAGCTTAAGTAAAACTATGTATAGAGTAATTTCACAGTTCTTCACATGCTACAGAACAGAAAGATACAAATGAAAGTTTACGTTCAAATCACTTTGGAATTTAGTTTGACCCAGAGATATCAGAACTGGATAGTAATGAAACAAGATCAGTGTTGGCTTGAATCTTTGTAATATGATGCTCTTGCTGCATTTCAGAGAACATGAGATCTTTGAATACCTACCTGAACATCTGGGAATGCTAATGATTTTTCTTCCCCTTGACAGAACAAAAAGGGCAGTAGAAATGTTTCGATCACCCTTTTTCTGTCTCCTGCAGAGGGACTGAAAAGAGTTGACAAACCTGCAACTTTCAAGTTTGGCAATGAGGCCAGCAAGACTGAAATAGATTTTATGGGAGTGTGTATGATATACATGCATGATAAAATTACATTGTTAATTCTTGGGGAGGAAGAATAGCTTGCACTCTGGAAACCAAGAATAAAATCAGAAGAGACATACAGGCAACTAGAGTTTACAACAGATCACTCTTCCTCTCTTTGTTGTTGTCCTCTGCTCAGATGTAGGCTAGATGGTGCATTACCCTGCAACACCACGGAGAATGACAAAAGAAAAATCCTTGCTTGTTACTGTGATAACGTAACCAAGATTGGTTTCAGATTTCATTTTATCTCTTAATTAAAGCCTGAAACTTGCTTTCATGGGATTTTGCTTTATAAATTTCAGTCATCACACACACACTAGCTAATTATTTTTAGCTTTCATTGATTAGAGAAAAACATAATTTTAACAGTGACAACACGCAGTGTTTTGACACCTGATTAACACTGCACTTTTCAGTGTTTTTTTAACATTGAGGTCAAACTCTGCTGTTTAGCACTTAAATGATTTCTCATGCTTAATGTCTAAGAACCAAAGCTTTCTGTAATGAGTTTTATGGGACATGCTGACACTGCAGGGGAGATTATCCCTCCTTTCACAGTTCAGAAGAAAAGTCAGAAAGATCAGCAGAGCAAATGAAACAGCCCACAAGCTCTGGCTGCATATCTACCTTCTTTTCGTAATGTATAGATTCTTGTCCTCAGGGAAGATAATAGAGTATGGTTTATTTCTTGGTCAGCAGCGAACTGCATTATTATAAAGGTCAGAGTTCTTTTACCCAGTACTTTGTACATGACCTTTTCACCCATTCTTCTCGCCCATGGATGTGCTGTGGGATTCTTCAAAATCCAGAAGGATTTTGAATGTCTTTGCTTCTCTCCTGTGTGTAGCTCTTCAGGAGCCTCATCTCCCTTGAGAGCCATATACTTTCAAAAGGTATTTCAGAGCATTTTGAGTAGGTTCTTACTGTAAGTCACTCACTGGATATACTTATCTCTCCACTGATGATGCATGTAACTTGAGAGATCCGGTCCTTGAATTCAGAGTTATTTATCTATCTCATGTTAATAATCTGAAAATTTACTTCTTCCCATGTTACCTATCTACCCTGAGCAAATTACACAGTGATCTGAGATGAAGGAATGCCTGTTCTTTCATCTCAGGTTTCTCCATTACCCTGATGGAGAGAATTTTTGCATGGAGCTCAAAGATAGGGGCTGGTTTCAGTAGAAAAGCTATACAGACACCATGCCTGCTTATTCATCTGATGTTGTGAAGTAAAGATGAAACAAAGTGGTAAGAGGAAAGTAATTGGTATACTAGGATGGAACCATGGACAGAAATTTGGCTCTGGTTGTGCATGAACAAAGCAATGTTTCAATCAGTGTAGAACGACTAACACATTCTCACAGTGTTGATGCCAATAGACAAACCATAAAGCAAAGTTAACAACCTTTTATGCTAGAAATGGCTAACTTATGTTAAAATTCACTTATTTTTGAGAGCTCATACCAATGTCATACTGTGAAAGGGAGATAAGGAGCACAGTGTGGAAAAGAGTGGAAAATGAGGCACATGTAAGAATGTAGTAGAGCATATATTATCAAGAATGGTGGATGTCAGTTTTGAAATGCTAGAAAATGAGATGGAAGAAGTCCAGTGTGTAGGAATACAGGTTAATGCCGATAGGAGGTAAGGTTAAAGCCAGCCACCTTTCTTAGTAGGAGTTTGTGGGAGTGGATGACAAAACTTTAATATCAAGAACAAGTTGTTCACATAGATTGTACCTTTGAACTCTTATACCATTTTTATGATTTTCTTCAGCTTCACCTGGAAGCTTCAGCTTATATATTTCAAACATTTCTCCTATTAGCATTGAAGCAAGATAAAGTACTTAATTTGCTTAACAATTCCAAATGTTAGAAGAAACATAACTTGACATGTGTACAACATCTGTTCATGTTTATAGGACCTTCACATGCACAGCAAGGCAGTATTTAATTCCTTTGTGCTCTGAATAATCAAATTTGCTATTTTAAAGAAGAACCTAGGGATGTCAGGTTTACTCCATATCTAAAAAAATAATTTTTAGAGCTTCAAGATGAACTGTAATATGATTGAAAGGTGTACAGAACCAAGCGTTTGTGTTAAAACTTTCCAGGATTCAAATTGTAAACTCTTCATTTCTGCAAACATTTTCTGACTAACTGCATAAGCAAAGAAAACAAAGAAAGCACTTCTCAACATCCATAACTAACTAGAGTATAGTAGTCCCATCTGCCTGAGATATATAAGTGGAACTACATGCACTAAACACAAACATTTAAAATGTTCTTTGAATTAAAGTACCACAGTGTGAGTTAACAGGTTATACATATGTTTTCTTTAGCATTTAAGAGAATTTCCAGGGAAAGCAATCAATAACAAAAGTTAGCTAAATATTTGAGCAGGCGTAGCCTTTTTAATATTAACAGTATCATGAATGCTTTGTATTAAAATAAATATATCCTTTTCTCTGCCTTATATGAGAATTCATTTAAGTCAAATGACAAATATAAATGTCAATGGAAATAGGATCTCAGTAGCAGTAAAAATCATAAATTATACATTTCTTTAGACTTCATGCTTTCTGCTTAAATCCATTTTTATCAATATTGCTAACAGACGTACTTTGTAATTACAGTCCAATTATATACTCAGTATCTGATATATATGTATATGTAAACTTTGTGCTGCGGACAAGATATCTTTCTTCTGACACATAAATAGTCTACAGACAAATACTGTAAAAACTGCATCCTTATATGCTGTCTTTGCTTGTGTGGTTCTGTGTGCGTACGTATGTATAAGTCTGAAAGCTGTGTTGCTCCACGGAGCATTAGAAGAATGTCATTAGAAGAACAAGACTTAGTAAGCACTTTAACCAGGCTAATTACTTGTGGGTTATCTTGATGGGTTAATGGGATTGCTTCCTTTAGAGCTCTGCACATATTCTTCTCCCTCTCTATCTTTATCTAACCTGTCCTTTTCTTGTTAATGGCTTTGTGGCAACACTGGCTGTTTTAATACAATACTCTGCTTCCTTGGAGACGCACAGTTGGTGTCTCACTGGATGCTCTCAGGTTGCCCATGTGTTCTCACAGGACCATTCCTCACAGTGATCTCTGAGAACTCAAAATAATATTTTGCAAATTGCCAAACTAAGTAGCTGGATGAAGTAGGTGAAAGAGGAAAATGGACTTCCTGTAACTTTTTACTGTAAATGTAATTAGTATATTTACACTGCATATTTATTAGTGATATGAGGTTAAAAAAAAAATAAATAAATAAATGTTCTTTTAGTAAGCTGTTCTGAGCTTTTCTAGAAAGTTATTCTTCTAAATCTTCTCATACTGATGATCAGCATTCAGGCAAGACATATAGTATTTTCTACGGAAACCATAGTGGTCATTTGGCAGATGGCTCCTGTCCTAGGTTCAGATCAAACAGGTAAGCCCGTAGTGAGTCAGGGAGGAAGCTTTTTCTTCTTCCCTCAGCTGAATGCTTCACTTACCCAGTGCAAGTTATCCAGAAGTTACTTTCTACTTCCCTTTGTGGTGTCCCTAGTGCTAAGACGTTTCCATAAGTTGTTATTATTCCCCTTCAAATTTCTCCTTAAAACTCTTATTTTTCTGTGATGCCATAATAAAATCAGGAAAATAGTTTATTAGTATGTCAAATCTGCTGTTTTTAATGCCATTGCCTCATTTTTCTTGCAGTTTTCCGCCTGCCTAATGTGTTTTTTCCCATCTTGAATGTAGAGTGTAGAATAAAGATCATCAAATCTAGATCATCTATGAGTGTTGTGGAGTGTCTGCCATTATAATGCTCTGCTACATGACTGTAATTGTTATGCATTATGGTAATGTCAGTTATCATTTTTCAAAATCCAGAGATAAGGATTTATTTTTTTCCCCTACACATTACAGCTAAAAACTGGAAAATATAAAATGAGAATTCTGTTTCATAAAATGTTTTAAGGTTTCATCAACTGGAGAGGAAAGCTCTTTATAACATTATGGTAAAGACAGTAACAAGGAAATACCACATCTCATCAAATTTGCCTCATTTTTACAAGCGTCGTGTGAGACGTGGAGGCCCCAGTTTCCTGTTTCTGCTTAGCAAAAAAAAAAAAAAGTTTTATTCAAACACAGTAAAAAATATCTTTACAAGGGACATGGGGAGTGTGACTGAATCAAACAGAATCAAGACGTATCTATCATGCTATCTCAGTGTGTAGACCTATGGAGTGTCAGAAGTTTATTTGGCCAGAATTCTATCCTCCTACGTGATAAATAAATAAACAGGTAGCGTATGTTCTGAGGAAGAAATCATTCACCACAAAGTTATACAATGGTTCTTTCACCTTGTGGAAGATATCTGTTTTTCCTAATGTTTTTGCTCCATGATAAAATGAGAAAAATAATTTGCTATCTCTGTTACAGTGTTGTGAGAATACATTAACGTTTGAAAAGCGCTTAAAAAGCCTCAGGTAGAAAGCATCAAAACCACATGTACTCAACCTTATTTAAATAATGTATATTCAATATGAAATTATTTTAATAACTGTAAAATAATAATTTTCCTTTATTATGGTTTGAATGATTATTTAAATTGAGTGTAAGTATGCGTAATATCCAAAACCTATAAATTGTGTAACCCAGCAGTCGGGAAATGCTTCAGTATATTTTCTCAATTTAAAAAGAACTACAGAAAACCTTCCAGCAACATGTTTCTGTAGAGAAATCTAAATGATGTATACAAAATCCTATGAGGATTGAATTACACAGAAGGATTGTTTTTGTTTCTGTTTATATAACTGCAATGTTCGTAAAAGCTCACCAACAGAGTTCAATGAATATTAAGGAAAAACAAACAAACAAACAAACAAAAAATGAACACATGTTCAGTTAAAAACATTTGTATTTTTTCTTATTTGAAAATTTTACTTTGTATAACTTAATATATATATATATGTATGCACAGAGAGCCAATGTGAATGTACAGGTTAAAATCTGTTTAGTTGTCTGTCTTTTACTATAATGTAATGCTTATAAAAGTTCTGTAATCAAATCATCTGTAATCAAATCAGTAATTTTGGCTTTCAACTATAAATTGTGAAGAAAATGTAAGAAGCTCCTGAAAACATTTATCTACATGTGAATTGATAGTTTTGAAAGTAAGTCCTAACAGTGCTGGTGACTGCTTTCACTGCATGTGGGAGGTGCTTACACCTACAAAGAACAAAGGTTGAGATTTACAAGTGTCCCGAATGGCATCTGGGAGCATGCTGTCTCCTACCTCAGGATGCCTCTTATGTTCACACCTACCTTCCATCCAGGATGTCTGCCACATTTCCCACCACAAAGACATTTCCCACACTTTCAGATAAATATAATGGCTGGTTTAGTTACTGCTTAAACACTTACCTTTTGTGACGGTTATAGTTGAAGAACAGCATAATCAATTAGCAGGTCTGAACGGGAAAATGAATATAAATGTACTGATTTAGGTAATCAGTAATATCCAAAGCCAAAGAGGGAAGAAGAAAACAAACATTTGAGAAAACCCACAAAATGAAATCTAGTTTAATCAAAATGTATAGGTTAGAATAATGAACATACCTATAAAATCAGTTCTGTGTATTTGAAAAGTAATGGGAAATGTTTATGAAATAAAATATCCATTGTTGCAATAGTGAATCATTAATCTGAATTCTAGAAAAGATGAATTTTAGAAAAGAAGATGTTGGTCATATATCTAGTATCAAATTGTTCATTACAAAACCAGATAGGAAATAGATATACTATACAGCAGATGATCTCTCACATGCTTAATGTATTTTATGGTCTTTTCCTGAAGCATTTGGAGTAGGTTAGCATTTACTAGTCAGTACAGAAATTTCTATGTTTTTGTTTCAGAAAAACAACAATGCTTTTTGAAACGTCAGAAAATGTAAACAAAACACCTCCAAACTTTTTATTATTATTATTATTTTTTGTTTTCTGCAGGAAAGTTCAGTCTCATGATGGCCATAGTATTGTGTGCATTCCTGTTATAGCCATCATCCAGAACAAGAATATTCCTTGCATTATCACTCTATCAAAAATATATTAGAAGTAGGTCACAGCACTATAGCTTGCTCTGAAGAAAAATAATTATTGTCTCAGGATTAGGCAAAAAAATATTTTTATCTTAGTTTCCTTTCACCTTTGTCATGGACCATCCTCTGAAATACTCTAGACAGTGAGTGAGAGGAGTCCTAATTAAGTGACCATGCATTCTTCTTCCCTTTCCTGCAGGATTCAAGTATTTTGTAGTATCCATGATTGTTTCCAAGTCTAAAGTGATAACTTAAAGGAAGCAAAGCCTGAAACTTCCACTTCGGCATCCCCATGCCAACTGCTGAGCACTATAAAATAGATTTAAGATGCTTCCTAGAGTACGGAGGGGAATATTTGTATACATTTTTAATCTCAGGCATCTAATCTCTCCAGAATTTATTGTTATTGTATGTTAAGGAAAATTTTATTATTTACTTTGATCAGTGTACTCATCAAATGAAAGTAAGCAACTCTGAACAGAAGTAGAGAACTAGTCGTTACATTTTCCCCAGCAATTTAAAAACTTCATGTTTCTGCAGAGAACAAAATTGTTCCTTTAAACTACTACTACTACTTTAAAGTTTGTCAGAATGAACTGAAAATAGCTTGTCAATTATATAAGACCAAGAGGTTTGCCAGACCCAAAAGCACCTTTCAGGCAACTTTCTTTGCAGTGACCAGAATCCTACTTCCATTTTCACCTCAATGTGAAATCCCTGATCTGATATTACAAACTGTAGCCCTGTATATTGTGATATTGTTTTGATAGTGAAGTCAAGGATTTTCTGTTTATCATATGAGTGTTCTTTGTTGTCTCTGCCATTAGTACTGACAGGACTGGTCCTCAGTTTGCGAGGGTTAGCTCTATTTTTGGATGTCCTGTTTTCCAAGACAGTGAGTGGAACTCCTTTAGCAGCAGATGCCCCCAAAGGAGATTCAAGTCATTAGGAGGAAAAGAAACCAATGGAAGGTTAATGAAGCCTCAAGATATTTTAGATATTTTTTTTCTTGCTAGGCAGTCACTGTTTCTGATTGAGGGTAAAATGCAAATCTAGCCAACAGGCAAAGACACAGGAATTGGCTAATCCTTAATTGTAGCTTTTGTGTCTGTAAGCTGAAAGGAATTTAATATTTCAGGTTTGCGTATGTTTGCCCATGACTTGTCTAGACCTGCCTTCACTATTGTAGTAACCTATAGGTACACCATTGTAGTCAGACAGTTAATAGCTTTAAGCTGAGGCTTATCTGATGGCTTTGAGGTAACACTATCTCCTGAGGTGCATACACGGAAGTCTTTCAGACCCATCTGAACATTCAGAACTACCACAGAAGAGAATTGCATTAGGTAATGAAAGTTAAAGCCCTTTAGCACACTGAAGGGAGCTATTTTTAACAATAACATTGTTTTTAATAGGAAGAATAGTTAGGAGAACTTCCCAACAGGATGAAGAGTCTTTCCTGGTGTCAGTGATAGATTAAGGATTTTGGAGGATGCAAAGTCTATGAAGAGCAAGTCAAGTGTGCCAGACTTGTGGACACAGTAAATAAACACAATAAGTTCCCCAAGTCCTTGCAATTGTGATGTAGCAGGGAGGCTCAGAAAGGTCAAGTCCCCTGAACACCTATAGACTGTGTGGAAGAACTACAACTGGGTACTGCCATCCATGAGGTTTAGGAGTGAACAGCTGATGTGAAAAAAGGTAAGTGAAGCCATGTAGCCATTAAAGCTGTTTCCCTGTTGTCACAGAAACTATGTCTGTACCATTATTATTGCCTGGAAAGATCATGGAGCAGATTCTCCTGGAAACTATGCTAAGGCACATGGAAAATAAGAAGGTGACTGGGGACAGCGAACATGGCTTTACTAAGGGCAGTTTGTGCCTGACAAATCTGGTGGACTTCTATGTTGGGGTTACAACATTGATGGATAGGGGAAGAGCAACTGATCTCATGTATCTGGACTCGTGCAAAGCATTTGACACTATCTCGCATGATATCTTTGTCTCCAGATTGGAGAGACATGGATTTGATGGATGGACAACTCAGTGGGTAAGGAATTGGCTGGATGATTGCACTCAAAGAATTGTGGTCAACAGCTCAATGTCCAGGTGGAGATCAGTAACGAATGGTGATCCTTGTGGGTCAATATTGGGGCCGGCACTGTTTAAAGTCTTTGTCAGTGATACGAACAGTAAGATTGAGTGTACCCTCATCAAGTTTGCCAATGACACCAAGCTGTGTGGTGTGGTTGACATGCTGGAAGGAAGGTATACTGTTTAGGGGGACCTTAACTGGCTTGAGAGGTGGGCCTGTGTGAACCAGATGAGGTTCAACAAGGCCAAGTGCAAGGTCCTGCACCTGGGTCAGGGCAATCCCTAGCACAAATAAAGGCTGGGCAGAGAATGGATTGAAAGCAGCTCTGAGGAGAAGGACCTGGGGGTGTCGGTTGATGAGAAGCTCAACATGAACTGGCAATGTGTGCTTGCAGCCCAAAAAGCCAACAATTTCCTGGGCTGTGTCAAAAGAAGCATGGCCAGCAGGTTGAGGGAAATGATTCTCTTTGTCTACTCTGCTCTCGTGAGACCCCACCTGGAGTACTACTGCATTCAGCTCTGAAGGACATAGACCTATTAGAATGAGTGCTGAAGAGGAGGACCATGGAGATGATTCAAGGGGCTGGAGCACCTCTCCTATGAAGACAGGCTGAGAGAGTTGGGCTTGTTCAGCCTGGAGAAGAGAATGCTCTGGGGAGACCTTATAGCAACCTTCCAGTACTTAAATGGGGTTTACAGGAAAGCTGGGGAAGGACTCTTTGTCAGGAAGTGTAGTGATAGGACACGGGGGAATGTCTTTAAACTGAAAGAGGGTAGATTTAGATTAGATAAAAGAAGGAAATTTGCTCTGAGGGTAGTGAGGCACTGGACAGGTTGTCCAGAGAAGCAATGGATGCCCCATCCCTGGAAGTGTGTAAGTACAGATTGGACAGGGCTTTTTTGAGCAACCTGGTCTGGTGGAAGGTGCCTCTGCCCATGGTGGGGGGGGGGGGGGGCGGGGGGGCGGGTAGGAATTAGATGATCTTTAATGTCACTTTCAATCCAAACCATTCTATGATTCTATGAATGCCTACACAAGCATATTGCAACCACATGTGATAAGGTTTTGGCTGGAAGGAAGCTCATATGTTATGGTCACAGCCAGTCCACACATGACATTTGGGCTGGTCTTCATTAGTGATCCAATAGCTTTACTATGTTCTTCCAGGAGATGTTCCATCTTTCAGGCTGTCCATTGAGCAGGATTCTACCAAAAATATATAACCAAAAATATATATTACTGTGTGATTCAGTTAGAGAGTTTCTTGGCAATGGAGAATTTTGATGTATAGCACTTTGGGAATTGCCATGCTGAAGCATATCAGAAGTCCTTCTGCATCTTATCTCTGCAAGAAAACTTTTTTTTTTTCTTTTTATATGTAGAAAAAAAAAAAATGGCAAAATAATCAGACCAGCACATAGCTTTCTTTTTATACCTTAATACAAAGGACAAAGCTGTCCTTATTCTGTAAACTTCATATATTAAGGATTCTTTCTAGACTCTTGTCATCGATGGAGGAGTCAGTGCCATTGATGATCTGGTTTTGGCCACAGAAGTCCTAACATAAAATGAACAAGCTGTGAAAGCTGTTGAAAGCTATTCAATGTCAGTGTTAAATGACAGTTACATGTTTATAAACATACTTTATGAAGTAGGGGGAAAAAAGAGATGCCCTTTGGGATTAAATTTAAGGAAATGACGTTTGGAGATGCATCACTTTTTCTATTTTTTTCTCACTAATTTCCAACTTCTTGGAGATCAGTGTTTTTCAGTTGCAGTTTGTTTTCCAATGTAGAAAGAAAATAGTTAGGCTCCGTCACACAGAACTGATCATCTATATGAAATATCCTGTTTAGACATTACTACACGTTGACATTAGGATTACAATCAAAACATACAAACTCTCTTTCTAAAATTGTCTCTCTTTCTTCTGTTTTCATTACAATACTTGTACACGACAGATTCATTTTTTTAGAAGGAATAATATACTGTATCTTTGTGTAATGATGGTAAAGTTAAATTACTTAGAAAATCTGTTACAACAGCTGCCGTGTGTATCTTTTTTTTTATTTATTACTAATTAAGATCTCATACAGAATGAATTCTGGGGTCACCCTTGAGAACATAGCTCTTGTAGTTCTTACTCTTTCAACCTGTCAGTGCAGAAGATTAACTGCAATGTAACCTGTGTATTAAAGCCTGAACAGAAGCAAAGCTAGTTTCATTACTAAGGACAAAACCAACAAAAAAACAAGAGCAACAACAACAGCAAACAAACAAACAAACAAACAAACAAAAAACATAAAAATAGCATATACCCATAAACACATCTTAAATGGTATTATTAGCTGACAGCTTTGTTTTTCTCTGTGTCTGCATTTGGGGTGAATATTTCATCCACTGGTGATGTTAGAAGAGAGTTAATTAGGTAACTTCCTCAAACTAACCAATGTCGTAGTTGACATCAGGATGCAGTTCTTGAAATTGGAGTGCACGCTTTATGCTTTTGCCGATTATAGCACAAACCCACCAAAATCTTCAGCTCTTTGTCCAGATCTTGAGAAAGGTATATTCTACTCCATGATTTTACATTTTGGCAACAATATATATTTTAGGCTTCAGCGTTCCTATGCTTCATGGCCCAAAGATCACCACTAAACATAACACAAGACTATAAAATCAATGTAAAGTAGACAACACCTAAGCTTTTGAAACCAGTGTTAGAATATTTATTCTTAATCCAATTCTGCTGCAGACTAAGTCGCTTCCTTCTATGTTTCTGCTATAACAGGCTTCAATGGGAAAAAAGGGTGATCAGGAAACTTGGGAAACAGAGAGATTTTGACATTTTGAGGTTAAACTGAAAAGAAACTTCTTGGCAGAGAGTACATTTCATGTTTTGCACAGTGTTGCATAAGGACCGACAATTGTTGCTTTTTCTCTTTCTTTACAAAGTCAAAATCAGTTAAAGGTGCTATGATCCACACTGAAGGAACTGTGGTCTGTATTCTGTAATTTACACAGGTTTAGGCTTCTCTATTTTTTTCTACCAATTTATTAATCCATCAGTATTACAAAACACTTTTTTCATAGCTTATTTGGGTTATTTTTGCTTCTCAGTATGAGAATGGTAGAATTTAAGTGTCTTTTTCATACTCATTCTGAGGTAAATATAAGGTTTTGTAAAATTTAATCTGTTTTTGTTGTTCTAATAATTTTTAAAACACTGATTTATAGTGTCAAGAATACAGTATTCATCATGATTCATTTGGCAATTTTATCAACATATATCTCTAATTTAGCATGCCAAATATGTGGCACTTTGTGTTATAAAACGTGTACCACATTTTGAATGATGTTGGAAATGCCCCGGTAATTTTCATCTTACAATTTTTCATTCAAATAAACAGAAGAGAACTGTGGATTAAATACCGTAAGTATAGCACATTTTAAATGAATTGATTATGACATATTTTTTGATGTTAGGCATGAAAATCTCTGGTCTGTGCACCATCTTTCATTTAAAAGCAACTGGGTTCACACAACATATATTTTTATAACTAATCTTCTGATTTTCCATGAAAGCACCAGTAGCAAAATTTCTCTGGGACAGCATTGTAAGTACATCCATGTAGGCAGTGCATACTGTTTTTCTAAATGCAATTTTGACAACCCTCATGAAGTAATAGTGTTATACTTTTTACTTCATTATGTATAACTGTATCTTATCACATTCAGAAGTTGCTAAAAGAGAAAAGCAACTGTATAAAAGCATGAAAGAATTTCTGGCAAATATGCCAGAAATTGTGATATATTGTAGTGAAAGCTAAGTAACTGGTATCATATAGTATGTTTCTTGAACAACCATGACTTCTGTTGTGCTCCATGGCAGAGTTTGGCTTCAGGAGTTCAGCTGAAATCAGTTCACAGAGCAGAGATGGCAGAGGAAAAAAATATAATAGTAAAAAAAAATCTGTGCGTGCACCTTAAACAAGTGCAGTACATATATTTCCAGGGGTCTGTAGTATAGTATCTTTACCCAAGTAAAATCAAGAAAGAACTTGAATTTATTTGGGTATGCTTTGAAAAATTGTGAACTCTCCTAAAAGTAAAAGAGGGTGTAACATGGTGAAAAACAAGAGTTCTGCATGCAAATTATCTTATTGCTTACTTTGACAAAGCTAGGAAAAAAAAAAAAAAAAAAAAAAAAAGAGAGAGAGAAGTAGAAACATTGAACATCCTGTACTTGTCACGATCCACAATTTGTGAATGTCTCTTGCCATAGTCCTGACAGATGCTTTGTGTAAGAGTGATTGACTTCAGTCAAGGTATTAGTCAGCCCATACCAGTCCTCCCATGATCAGAAACTGCTGCTTCTATGCTGAAGGCTCACTTCAAGCTCTTTTAATAAATCATGCTGATGTCTATCACTGAGATGTACAGGTTGAACAACAGGGTGTCTCTTAACCTCCTGTTGTAGTTCACTGAAGTTGTTAAAATGCTCTAAAGAGTAGAACATTTGTCACATTATTCTGGATAGGAAAAAAATGTTTTACACTGGTGTCTCATTAACTACCCGATTATCTTAATGTTTGCTAAGCACTGGAGACTCTTAGGAGTCCCGTGAAGTAAAGAACGGTTCATATGTGTATTCCACAGATATGGAAATTGTAGAACAAAGAAGTTAACATCTTTCTGATGACTAGAAATTTCAAAGTGGAATCTAGCTTGTAACAGCTCAAGTGGCCTCTCATAAAAATTCCTCAACTAAACAAAATATTCCAGACATTTATTTATCTAAGTCATCTTCTGAATACTCTTTATTTATTTATTTATTTATTTTGTATCCTAATCTGTGACTTCTGTTTCAGGTGTCTGAGAAGTATCATATTTCTTTACCACAAATTAAATAAATACCTATAATTATTGTTTAATTCTCATATTTTATATCAATCTATGTATTCGAAAGGGAGGAAATACTCCAAAGACATATGTGAAACTCAGAAAATCATGTGATAAAATATATATCTTTGTAAATGTACATTAAAGTAAATATATTAAAAAGTGTTTATATAAAGTAAACCGTAGACAGAAAATAGGAGTTTTAGCTCAGGTGTAAATGCCTGCAGCGTGATCATCTAATGTTAGGTAACATCAATCTAAGGTTTCATTTGTTTCTTGAACAAAAACTGTTTTCCTTAAAGCAAATATTTTGTTCTAACTTCATAAACAGATAATAGTCAAGACTATCTAAATCTCCCTGACATGGAAACATGTCTTTCACCTGGAGACTCTTCTGTGGTCCCTGGGCTCTTTCTTCTTTCCCCAAGTTTCAGAGCTGTAGAGCTTTCCCAGAACCCTTACAGGGGACCATGATACTGCTGGTTTGTAGATGCAGGACTCCAACACTCATTCCCTGCTGGGGAATCCTGTATTTAGATTCAAAATGTTCTGAACTCTTTAACTTTTCTTAGCTCTTTCGTGCTTCCCTATCCTGACAGCCACAATGATGGCAGTAATAGCTGCTTACAGCTCCGATTCCCTTTCCTTTGCAAAAGTTACCTACATTTTGATATGTTGAGATTTGGAAATCCCATTTACAGATGAACATTTGGGATCACGTTTCCAAAAGTCATTCAGCTCCTCAATCTTCAGTATCTGGTGTGGCAGAAAATGCAAAACCCTTGACAGTCTGGAACAATAAGTTCAGAGGCAGATGTGAGATACTAATGCAATTTTGAGAGCTGGAAAACTCAAAATTGTGTTTTTGCAGTCCTTATGTACTGTGTAAATTTAAGATGAACCTTGACGAGAAACATATTCCTGAAGTTTCGTGTTGTTTCTTTTTGTTTGTTTGTGTTTAAAATTTAGAATATCCACATTATTTTGGAAAATATCTAATATTTTTACTATAATTTAGAAAAAAAAAAAAAAAAAAAGCTTTTATAGATAATAGTTTATTGAACTCTTTGAACACTTTACTAGCCCTATCAAATGCAGTATCTTAATTATCCACTAAAGAAAATTTCTCTTTCAATGCCTAGAAAATGTATAAAACTAGTGCAGTGATCTCCTGATTCCTGCATCAGTTAGTTTCCTTTGTCTCACTTTGCTTTAATGAGAGATATGAATAGAACATAAGGCAGGGCCTTGCATTGACCAAAAAGTCCTGGCATGTGTCTTTTTTGCAGAGAAGTACCAAATACATTCTGATATCCTAAATACTTATGGACAGTAAAACAAGATCATGTTTATTAATTATATTGACATACTATGGATACAAAGTCACTTTATATCCAGCAAAGAGCTGTGCTATTCCATGTGGAAGCCCAACTGACTTTCAAGAGGTTTTCTGAAATTATTTAAATATTTTTGATGATTCTGTAGCATTCATTTTAGCAATACATGCATTTTATAGATTCACTCTCTAAAGGATGATTCAGAAATTCTATGCAGAGTGTACTGTTGGATAAACTGGTTATGATTTGTTAAATACCCATAGAACCTTACTGGTTTCATTCTTTTTGACTAGGAATAAATTTACTTGTTCATGTGCCATGCAATTCATATTTTGTTTACGCTGACCGTGGCTGAGCTGCATCTTTCACTGGAAGAGAATGGTCACTGAAATAATAATTGCTGTTCTTTCTATCATGCTAGATTGAATTTTGCCCATTCATTCTCATAGAGATCAGGAGGGAACTCAGCAGTTTAAAGATAATCTTAGTTTAGATATAAATGTTTTTTCTCTATAAACAATAAAAAGAAAAGACATCCATAACATCTACCAGGTCTTCTCTTTTAAATGAAGTAAAATTAATCAGCAAATCTTAGCTATTTTGTCATATACAACTATCAAACAGCCATTAAAATCCTAACCTTATCAGGTTTTGAGGTAGCAAAAAAAAAAAAAAAAAAAAAAAAAAAAGGAAGATTGGAGCTCACACAATATGTGTGAGCTTGTTTTAGGAGCTGTAGTGTAACCTATACTCAGAAAAGTACCAACATTGCATGGAAATAATGTTGGCCCTCATGGATGGTATCTTCAAAGACAGCAGAAGCAAAGGACCATAAATTTAAAGACAGAGAGGATTGATTTTCATTTTAGTGACTGTTGAATAGCTTCTTTGGGAATACAATGAGACATATGCAGATTCTGAGTCACATAATTGTTAAGTGCTATATTACCTTTTCTGCACTAATTATGAAAGCATCACTTGCGTATTTGCATGGAAAAGAACAATAAATTTTAGAGATCATACTAACCACTTTATGGAAAAATGTATTCATAAAAGCTGCATCATGGAAATGGCTTTGAAATTTTACACAAGCTACCCATTAGAAAAAGAAAAAAAAAAAAAAGTGATAAAATCAATTTTCCAAAACAACTTTGCAGAATAATTGCAGAATAATTGCAGAATAATTGGGGAAAAAAAAAAAAAAAAAAAAAAAAAGGATGTGATCATGTGTTCAGAGTATGTGATCAAGGATGTGTTATGTTAAAAACATAACTGACCAATCTCATACTTAAGAAACAATCTCTCAGTCATATGCTATGACATATTTTATGTTTTACTAGCAGTAAACAGCTCTGCATTGACACTATCTTCTGAAATATTTTTAGCTTCAGTTTGTAAAGATATTATT
The DNA here is from genome assembly GCF_009769625.2 of Cygnus olor. Classification (NCBI taxonomy): domain Eukaryota; kingdom Metazoa; phylum Chordata; class Aves; order Anseriformes; family Anatidae; genus Cygnus; species Cygnus olor. The sequence goes on along the minus strand of NC_049169.1, from coordinate 122,701,066 downwards.
TCCCCTCTTTCATGTTATTTGCTATAATTGCCGCGATTAATTATTAATTTTCTTCAGAAATAAGAAATTACCAGAAAATAAAACTAGATTAATTATCAAGCATTTCAATATTGCTGATATGAAAAACAGAACTGGTAGAATAAACCTTGCCCATACCTGTCATTTCTATTGGCATACTCAGTTAACTTTAGCAAAATAGAGACTGAAAGAAACAGCAGGGAAACTGGATGGGAAATCATGGCTCCTGCCTCACAGCTTAAAGACAGGTGTTCTCCCCTGTTGTAAAGGCAGACTGCAAAAGTTTTTGCTTTTGTGCAAGGGCCAAAATCCTCTTAGTGTGTATTCCTGTGAGCATTTACAAATTCAAAAATTAAGAAAGTAGGCTGGAGCCTGATTATAGTTTCCCATGGCTTCAAGGAGTGGTTATTAAGTTAATATTCAAAAGGTTTCAATAGTTCCCCACCCTTTTTCAATCCTAGCCATATCTCAAATCATATCTCAGATCATATATAATAATTCAAATTAGTTTTGCAACTGTTTGATATTGCTATGATTCTTAATATAATTAGAACAAAAGTTTAATGTAGTGGAAAAAAAATAGTCTTCTAAGTAAGACTTTTTCTCTTTTGAAGAGAAAAAAACAAAACAGTATGTCTCAGTTATGTCCTTGAAAGCTTCTCCTTACCAGGCTCATATGAGCATGCACTACAAAATTGGATGAAATGTTCATAAACTTGTTTGCAGCTTGCCTTTAATGATTATATTATATATGTACATATAGAGTATTATTGTGTTATATTATATATGATTTTCATAACCAGTGATTTTATTTACCAGACCTGCATGTATTTTGTGTAAATTCTATTCTGACAGCATTGAAGCATACTAATTAGTAACAATAAATGCACTGGAGAATTTGGAGTTTAATGAATCTGGTAAGAATCATCAAAGATTTTTTGTCTTTTTTTTTTTTTTTTATGTAAGTAAAACGAATTAACACTTCTGCTGTGCAAAAGGAGATATTTAGAGATGTTACGTATTGGCTAATAAGTCTGAATATATTCTTTTTTCACTTGGTTTTGTACAATTTCTCAATTCAGCTTGTTTGATGTATATTCACTTTTACAAAAAGGAATGGCCTTTGTTTTGCTAGGGTTGCAAAATTTCTTACAGGTGACAGAAAATGAAATGAAATGAAAAAAAATATTTTCCAGTTGGAAAAGTCCCACTGACTGTTGCTTTTGCAGTAACATATCTTCCTCAATCTTATTTTGCTATTTTTATTGTTGTTTTCCATTGGAGAACAATCATGAGAGTCAGTAAAAGCAAATAGGCCCTATTCAGTTGTGAACTGTGACTACATTGGGTAGATTTGTTAAATGTTATATTTTGGAGTTGTAACTTTATTGAAAAATAGTTCTTCAGGGACTGATAATCACAATTTCTTTTTCTGATACTGCATTTTTGCACTCACACAACTACATCAATATCTGAAGAGCAATAAGGACCTAAGGTGGATGATTTATCCCATCTTAAGCTACCTCTGTAAACTAGTTGGGTGAATTTCCTCAGGAAATATATAATACACTTCAGTGACTGCAGAGGGGTCCTTGATAGGCTAGCTTAAAAATGGCACTTAAAGTCAGGTGACATTAGCACTGCATTTCCCATTTAAACAGATTGTTGTAATTCTCTCAAATTCAAGAAAGCCCCAAACCCACCATCTGTATCAAGTCAGATATTTATCTAGCAGGATATGAACTGATCTGACCAACAAATGCTGTGGTCATCCAAGCACCTGCTATGTGGGACAGTACTTCCCTCAAATTGCCTCCTCCTTTGCAGGTAAAGGGGTCTTGGCGGGGTTCACACAAGCACTTCGTGGTACATGTCCAGGTAATAGGAAGGCCTTGCTTTGGCCTACCTTGCTTACAACCACTGCTCCATTGATGGATATTTGTAACAGTGCCCTTTGGTTAATTTCTAATCTTATTGCTAATTTGGTAATATAAGTAATTAAGTAGCATCTGTAGCAAGCAGCAGTGGGTCTGGCTGGAATGGAGTTAATCTTCACTGTAGCAGCCCAAATGGTGCTATGTTTTGAATTTCTGACTAACAAACACAAAAAAGTGTGTTGTGTTGACAACAAACTGATGATCTGCATCTTGTTGACGTATTGGGTTTACATGGCAAGGGCTTGGCAGCAGGGGGGCTACAGGAAAGGCCTCTGTGAGAAGAGTCCAAAAGCTGCCCCATGTTAGATCAGCGCCAGCTCCAGCTGACGACACCAAAAGGGACCTGCCGCTGGCCAGAGCCAAGCCACTGAGTGGCGCTGGTTGGGCCTCTGGGAGAGGAGATTTAAGAAAGGGAAAACAAACAAACAACAACAACAACAATAACAACAACAAAAAAACTGCTGCACAACAGCAGCTGGGAGAGAGGAATGAGAAACAACCCCGCAGACCCCAAGGTGAAGAAGGTCAGTGAAGAAGGAGGCCCTAGGCTGGAGCTGCAGCCTGTGGAGAGGAGCCCAAGCAGGAGCAGGGGTCTGGGGGAAGCTGCCGCCCGTGGGGGACCCCTGCTGGAGCAGTTTGCTCCTGGGGTATGTACCCTGTGGTACGGAGCCATGTGGGAGCAGTTCTTGAAGAAAATGCAAAAGTTCATCCAAAATTTCAGCTGAGGATAAGATTTTCTGGCTTTCCTATAAAATATTTTAAAGTAAGATCAATGCTTAATATCATAATTTAAATATATAAAAGGCACATGAACATGAAATATACATAGACTGAGCTTTCTCTTCTATAATTAGCTAACTAAGCCCACTGAACTTTGTCCTGAACTGGAAACCTTCCTGATTTGACAGACATTTTCCAAATTACAAAGAAATACTGAATTTTTTAAAGAGGAGTTGGAAAGGATCCTGATTCTTTTATTAAGTCAGCATGTCACTGTTTTTAGTTTCTTCTTCTGGAGAATTATTTTTTTTCTCAAGTCATATTTTGAAATAAGGCATGTTTTTGAATAAAATAATTTCAAGTACTAAAATTACTATCCCAAATCTTATTCTACAAACTAAGCCTTAAGTTATTCCTTAGGTAAATTAAACTAACAACATCAAGTACTCACTGGTATCTGGGTGCTTATATAGGTATAGCTCTAGTTTTAATTATAGGTAGGAATAACTATAAGAACAGATAATCCTGCATCTAAGTGGGAGCAGATGATTGATTTCCATCTTGAGCAAACTAAGAATTCTATTGACACCTATATCCCTGAGATTAGCACCTAGGAGAGGGTACCAGAGTAAAGGGGGGTACCATTCCCTCTGCTTCACCCCCTTCAGATTCCCTCCAGTGCATTTGTCTCATCTGCTTCACTTCAGTATCAGCATCTATAGATTATTAAAGTCAAATCTATACATGTTTTCCCAGTATAGACAAACTGATGAAATTATTTTGCACAGCTGTGGCACTACAGTTCATATATTGCTGGGACAGGAACCAGTGAAAGAATGTACAGCCTTGCTCTCATGACATACACTAAGAAAGAACAAAGCAGGGACAGAGTACAATTCTAACCTCCTAATGCCTGACTATACAGGCCTTCATAGAATTTCCTGACTAAATAAGGACAAAAATACAAGCATAGGTGAATTATCTTCCTTACAATTAATCAACTTTCTTGGTCTAAGTAGCTACTAAATGTTGTTTTTAGAAAACATTGAGAACTTATGAAAAAAATAAAAATAAAAATAAATAAATATCAACCTCCAGAGCCACCAGTAAAACTCCCAAGGAGTTTCTCCACAGTTGTTTGTATTTTATAAAAATTTGTTTTGTCTATTGAGTACATATAGGAACATACATATATGTACATAGATATAGATACAGATATCACAAATATAGTATGCATATAGTACTTTTTGAAAATTATTTATAGAGGACATAGTTTCCTGAGAGCTCTACCTTGCCACCACATTTTCAGGAAGACAATGGAGAGGATTGTTGTACTAAGATCACCAAGTGTTCTTACCTGATAAGAAGTGGCAGTCTCTCACACTGATACTTTGAAAAAAAAGAAACATTTTGAAAGGATACTGTCAAAGTTGTTAGTCTTGAAGTGTAACCTACCATGATATCAATTTCATATGCCAAATCTTAATGCAAAGATTATAAATACTCATGGTAATGTGGTTTAAGAGAATGAACACAGGCCTTCAGCTGAGCAGTTTTTTATTTCTGGTCATTGTTGGCATGAGGAAAGACTTGCAGTAAGTTATATGTCTATGACATCTCTTTATTCTAGCCAACATTCATATCACTCAGTACACCTAATGTAGCAAGACAGATACCTCTTCGGGAAAGAGAGTCTTTTCAAACTCCATAAACCAGCAAAGGCTTCCTCCAGCTCTTATCCAGACTTCATTAGAACTTATGCTTATTTTCTCCCTTTCTTCATGGGCCTGGGTTGTGTAAGTACTGGCTAGATTTTATGCTTTAATCTTTCTTTCCAAATATTAAAGTCTGCAAAACGTGTGCAGTAACAGAGGGCATGCATTAATGTTAAAACTGAGGCAGATGTTGTTTATACAGAGCAAAATATGTTTACATGTTTGAATTTCAAATTTTTCTGGAAAATTGGGTTTCTTACAGGATTAATACAGCTTTTCTTTTTTAACTGGAGAAAATCTTCTCTTTTACTTGCCCTTAAACATGATATATTTCAGATTAAATAATTCAAGGTCAAGAAGATCTCTGAGTCCTCAGACTTGTTTAAATTACATATGTGTGTTGCATAGATGAAGGATATTTGACCCATCTTAGGTCAAAGTTCCTAACTAAACTTTTGAGAGTCTTTGAATAAGATATGGTAATTCTGAGAGCAAGAATAGTTGTGTCTTTAGCCACTTAGATAGGCATAGCATTTTACCCACCTCAAAAGATCTTTTATAGAATATTGTGTCTACAACATTATAATAAAGACAAATCAGAAATATGAATGATGACAAAAAAATTCTAACCAAATTTTCATCTCAAAAGTGAATAGATTTTTTTTTTTAAAGTGAAATATTTTTGAATGTGCTCTCAAATTTTGTGTCTTTCCACAGATACCTGTTGTTACAGTGAAATTAGTTGCACTAATTCTGTTCTTCATCAGACGTCCAAATTAATTCCACCTGTAATTACCGGAGCAGGACATCTGCAAGTTTTGTAACAAAATTTTTCAATTAAAGTGTATTTTGAAAAATATATTTACATAAAAATGTCAGAGTAATTATTAGAGTCACAGATTTCAGCTTCCTTTGCTGAATTCTTTCTGCTTTAACATTTCTAAATAATTTCAATGACTTAATATTGCTAAAAGATTACAGGCTTGGAATGGGAGGGGTATATCTGAAAGAACTGATCGTCTCACCCCAGAAACAGTTGACCACAGATAATTTGCACATACTGTTGTTACTTATATTTATTGCAGTGATAAGGCATGGAAACAAACAAGGATAGCACTTGATTGTACCAGACCAAAATAAATAAATAAATAAATAAATAAATAATAATAATAATAATAATAATAATAAAGAAAAGAAACAGCAGGAAAGAGATGGGCTTTGTGTCCGGTGGATTTCAGTCTGGATAAAATGTTTGCGTTGAAAATGGATGTTGTGTAAGCAGATCTGGAAGCAAATGTGGTGTTAACTCCGTGCTTCTAGGGGTGAATAGAGGAGGAGATGAGTGAGGGTGTAAGAGCAGGGTTGAACGTACAGGAGTCAGAAAGGTGGAAGTAGAGCTGGGGCTGCAGGGAGCACCCTGCCACCCAACCATAACTCCCAGGCAGCTCCTCTTCCCCAGGCTTCCTGCTGGGGAGAGAGCAGCAGAGATGCTTCCCGGGTTCCACACATCACCCCAGCAAAGCTGCCCTCAAAGCCGGTAAGACTGCAGGCTGTACACTCATCTTTCTTTCTTGCAGGGGATGGACACAGGGTAGGAAAGGATGTGAAAATAAATTGATGTGTGTTTTGCTCAGTAATCACCTGAACAAATGCGGATTTCTTGAACTGATCCTCAGCTTAGTCAATGCATGTTGTTCCTCTCTCTCCCTCGCACCACTTGTGGGATTCATGTCGAAGGAACCCATTTATTCTGTTGTATTTACTGTTTCCTGGCAACCACCCACCTTGGAAAAATAAAATGAGAAAGTGTGGAGGGTCGTTTCCCTCCCTCCACCACTCTGGCAAGTCTTCCTATATTTAATTCCCTGTACAGTTGGACGGTCTGTATCTCAGTTACTTTACTGAGTTAAGAGTCCTAATTGGTATTAAGTTCAAGGTGTCTCTCTCTTTGAGAAGGAAAGAAAAGAAAGCTAACAGAAAAGGAAGGGACAGATCCTTCTTCAAAGCTAGGGAAATAAGCTTTTCTTCAGAAATAAGATTCAGGCGAAGGGACCAGCCGTACTTCATTTTGGAAAGACTAGACCCAAGAGGCAATCAGGGACCTTTTAAGCAGTTTAGAGAATGAGGCAAATAAAAGAACTCGAGTTCGAAATACGTCTTCCTTATTCAAGTTACATCTGTGATCTGGATCTTGATCTCCTGATCAGAAGTCCATCTTATCCTCTATTTTTCAAAAGATCTACTCTATCCTCTATTTTTCAAAAAATCTTAATTGTCTCTTGTATCTAAAGAGATGGGCCAATAGTAAGAAGTCATTTAAAAATACCATGCTAGTGGTGAAACAAAGTTCATCAGTCCATGTCAAAATATTCTAGATTATAGTTACCTTCCAAAGAGGGGAATATCTGAGGCAGCAGTTTCAATAATACTTAAGTCTCAGTGATTTGCAATGGGATTTAGACTTACAAATCAGTCACTTAAATAAATGTCACAAAAACCTGACTTTTTCTTATGAAGTTTTAGTTTAAAATTATGACTAACGCAATTCCCTGTCACCCCCCAAAAAATCTTAAAATAACTCTGAGAAATATTGTGCAACTGGTAGGATGGACTATTCTAAAACATGGCAAGTTTTGCTTACAAAATAAGTTTGAATTTAGCTAATTTCACAAATAAAATTGAAAAGTTCAGAAGTACTGTAAAAATATGTCTGGAGGCAGGAACAGCAAGAGCTTTTACTCTGTGTTATGTAGTCTAATCTTATTTGCCATGTGAAGAAAAGCAAAACTTTACATGATGTGATATATGAAATCATGAATGAAAGATCAAATTCTATTAATCCTTTTCATTAACACAAGGATATGAGGAATTAAAATACAAAGCAATTAAAATGTGAGGTTCTATGTCATACAATATGTAAATAGTCTATGGAACTCAGCCCTATATGGAATAGTATTCAAGCAAATAAAATTTTAGTATTTGAAGTAATATTCAGATGAAGACAATAAATGGACTGCAAGATTAAAATGAAATAGACTATTAAATATTCTATTTGAGTGTGTTGAGAGAGCAAGAAATTTTCAGCCCAATTTACGCATTTGTCTTTCCAGCTCTTATAGAAAGATTTGAGGTTTCCATTTAAAATTTGCTCATTTTTTTCTATATCCAATTTACTTACTGATATTTTTTGTTGTTGTTGCCAAAACCAAACCAAAACAAACCAAAACAAACCAACCAACCAACCATACAAACAAAAAAATAAACATGAAGTAACACTGAATTCTCATTTCAGTAGTATTATAGTAAACATATGTGTGTTTATGATAAATTGGAGAGTCATATGGAGGAGGAATCTTACAGGTGAAGATGATGTTTGGCTAGTTAGACCAAGGTACTCTGAGAAATCAGGTCTACTGGGGGCTGCAGCTGCCAGAGGAGTGGAAGAACATATTTGGTCACAAAATTTACAAGCGGATGAAGAGGGCTTTAAAGTAAAGGTGCTGGGGAGTGGGAACCTCAATCCATCCAATTCCTATCAGTTTGATACCAGTGCCAGCAACAGATTCCCGGAGCCTGGACAAAAATTACAGGTCAGCGGGAGAGCTGAAGAGAAGCACAAAGGAATTGCAACCACTCCAGCTAGTGTCAGCTTCATCATGAGCCCAACTTAAATTACTCTATGCAAATATATGTAGCATGGAGAATAAACAAAAAGTTAGAGATGTAGGTACACTTGCAGGGCTATGATCTCATTCGTATCATAGAGATGTGATGGAATGGTTCCCTAGACTGTAGTGTTGGAATGGAAGGATACAGGCTCTTTAGGGAAGACAGGCAGGAGAGACGAGGAGGAGATATAGCCCTCTATGTCAATGACCAGCAGAAGTGTACAGAGTTCTGCCTGGGGATAGATGAGGAGCTGAGCTTATGGGTCAGGAAATATTAAAGGGAGGGCAGGGACAGCTGACATTATATTGGGGTCTGCTACAGGTCACCTGACCAGGAAGATCAAGCAGTTGAGACCCTCTATAGACAGGAGCAGCTTCACGTTCACAGGCCTTGGTTCTCATAGGGAGCTTCAACCACTTTGATATCTGTCAGAGGGACAGCACAATAAGGCATGAGCAATCCAGGAGTTTCCTGGAGTGCAGTGATAAATTCCTAATCCAAGTGATAGAGGAGCTAATGAGGAGAGGTGCTATGCTGGACCACGTTCACAACAAGAAGCAGGAACTTGTGGGTAATGTGAAGCTCAAGGGTAATCTTGGTTGCAGTGACCATGAAATGGTAGAATTCAACAATCTTAGGGCATCAAGGAGGGCAGACAGCAAGCTCACAATCCTGGACTTCAGAAAGCAGACTTTGGCCTCTTCAGGGATCTGCTTGGTATAGTCATGTGAGATAAAGCCCCGGAGGGGAGAGAGGCCTGAGAAAGCTGGTTAATATTCAAAGATCAACTCCTCCAAGCTTAGGAGTGATGCATCCTGACAAAGAAGAAGTCAGACAAAAACACCAGGAGGCCTGAGTGGATAAACAAGGAGTCATCCTAACCTCTGTGTCTGGCAAGATCATGGAGCAGATCCTGCTGGAAACTATGCTAATGAACACAGAAAATAAGGAGGTGGCTGGGGACAGCAAACATGGCTTCACTAAGGGTAAATCATGCCTGACAAATTTGATGGCCTTGTACGATGGGGTTACAACATTGGTGGATAGGGGAAGAGCAACTGACATCATCTACCTGGATTTGTGCAAAGCATTTGACACTATCTTGCATGATATCCTGGTCTCCAAGTTGGAGAGACGTGGATTTGATGGATGGACAACTCAGTGGGTAAAGAATTGGCTGGATGGTCACACTCAAAGAGTTGCAGTCAATGGCTCAATGTCAAGTTGGAGATCAGTGATGAGTGGTATACTTTAGAGGTCAGTACTGGGACCAGCAATACTTAACATCTTTGTCATTGACATGGACAGTGAGATTGAGTGTACCCTCATCAAGTTTGCCAATGACACCAAGCTGTGTGACATGGTTGACACTCTGGAGGGAAGGGATGCCATCCAGAGGGACCTTGACAGACCCATGCAAACCTCTTGAAGTTCAACAAGGCCAAGTGCAAGGTCCTGCACCTGGATCAGGGCAATCCTTAGCACAAATGCAGGCTGGGCAGAAAATGGGTTGAGAACAGCCCCGAGGAGAAGAATCTGGGGTTATTGGATGATGAGAAGCTCAACGTGGGACAAGCTCAAGCTATGTGCGCTTGGAGCCCAGAAGGCAAACCATTTCCTGGGCTGTGTCAAAATAAGCATGGCCAGCAGGTCAAGGGAAGTGATGTTCCCTTTTTCTCTGCTCTAATGAGACCCCATCTGGAGTACAGTGTTCTGCTCTGGGACCCCTCAGGGTAAGAAAGATCTATTGGAGAGAGTCCAGAGGAGGATCATGAGGATGATCAGAGGGCTGGAGCACCTATTCTATGAAGACAGGCTGAGAGAGTTGAGCTTGTTCAGCCTGGAGAAGAGAAGGCTTCAGGAAGACCTTACAGCAGCCTTTTAGTACTTAAACAGGGCTTACAGGAAAGCTGAGGAGGGACTCTTTATCAGGGAGTGTAGTGATAGGACAAGTGGTAAGGGCTGTAAACTAAAAGAGTAGATTTAGATTACATATGAGGAAGAGGTTCTTTACTCAGAGGGTGGTGAGGCACTGGCACAGGTTGCCCAGAGAAACTGTGGATGCCCCATCCCTGGAAGTATCTAAGGACAGGCTGGATGGGGCTTTGGGCAATCTGGTGAACATGTCCCTGCCCATGGCAGAGGGATTTAGAACTGTTAAAGTCCCTTCCAACCTAAACCATTTTGTGATTCTATGATTTTATGATTCTGTGACATTCTGAGCAATTAAAGAAATACATGATTTGATAGTAAGAAGGGAGTGGATGTACTCAGGCAGCTAACAAGTGAAGAATGCAACAGGGCATAAAGTGCATGACAATGCCTGAAGTTGTTGCTCTTTTATGGTAGTAAGGAGAGAAAAAAAAAATCCTTTTCTTTTTGATTCTGATCACTGAAAAAAATTAGCTGGCTAGGGCCATGCGCTCAAGAGAGCTCATGATTCTCAAGCGACAAGAAAAAAAAGGAGAGAAGACATTACAACAGAGGCAACAAGCTTAAAGAAATCAAATTTTAAAATCCAAGAATTGCTATGTTAGGTTATAAGGGACAAATCTAAATCTTAAAATAATAATAATAATAAAATAAAAAGAGAGGCTCAATCGATTTCATAAATCCTTAGTGATTTTATATTGAGGACACATTAATATTTTTCAGTGCAAAAATTTGGATCAGAAGTTTATGGCTGAATCACAAGCTTTTCAACTGCAGAAAACTTGAGCATAAAGTAGAAAAAATATTTGGGATGAGTATATAAGAATACTTAAATATATAAGCACAAAATCAGAAAAAGTCAAAGCTTTCTACTGCTACCAAGGGACATAAAGTAAATTAAGCAAACATTATTTAATTCTAAGAGGACCTAAGCTCTGTTTCTGGCACAAATGTGTTTTATTGTTGTGGTAGATGATTTTCTATTGTCTTTGAAGCAGTACTATGAATAACAGCTTTTTCCCTTAAATTTTGGATGATGTTGCCTTCTAAAGGCTAGGCTAGGATTAAAACAATGAACTTGATATATTTTTATGTTGACAGAAAATTCAAAGTATGCTTCTTGTAATTTGCTTTATTGTGATTTGAATGACACAGTATTCCTCACACTTTTTATTTTCACTCCACGTAATGCATCATAAGAATAATCTGAATAGCTTGAAGTTTGTATCTTAAGTTGCACAGAGCAATGTATTCCTCTAGAACAAAGATACCAAGGCCTGGATTAAGGAGCTCAGATTTTAATATTGTCAGAATGAATTATTTTTCCTCCACACAGCAGTAGTGTAATTGACAGATGATTATATATCAACCTTTGCCAAGAATATTGCTAAGCACTTTAAGCCTGGAAAACTATGTGTTACATTGTGATTGGTAGAAAAATCTATAATTTTCTCTTGGGATAAGGCCAATCTCGTATTGACTCAAATGTTACACCATACACTTTTCAACACCAAATTCCAGCTACACACACTGGATGTGCTCTTAAAAGGATGGTTTTTATTTATTTTTTTAATATAATTGAAAAATTATTTAAGGAAACAATAGTTTACCAAACTTGGCTTTTCACCTGTTAACAGCTTTGAAGTTAGAAGATACTCTTGGCTTCGTTTCTGGATTTCAACTCACAAGTGAGTTATAAAATTAATGGTGGCTATTCGTTTTCGAGGGTAGTAGTGAGCTATACCGTGAGCCCCAGAGCCCTTCCCCTTACCGTCTCTGAGTCTGATTTAAGCTTCCAGTTGTGTAGCCCTTTTCTTAATATGTGTTAATTCAAAAAAGCTTGCTTAAACACTGCTGGGATTATTTTGTTTGGTGTAAAGAAATACTTGGAATTATGAAATCTTTTTAAGAAGTGTGGACCTTTGTAAATAGGTATTGCTTAAACAGTAGAATGCATTACTAAATGATGTTTGTATTGCATAAGCTTATGCATCTATACACAAAAGAAGTTGTTGAAATCTATTGAGAAGCTACTATTTTTAAATAGTAAGTTTTACAATGTTGTTCACAAAATATCTTGGCACCCCTTCCTTCCAGAAGATGACATTAGTGATCTCAGCCAGTAAGGGAGGTATTGTTTCCTGGTATGTTTCTATGATGCACAAAGAATTTTGCAACGTTTTGTGTATGAGAAGGAATCAATATCAAACCTCATGAAGTTGTTATTCAAATCAATTCTTAATAAATAAAAGTTTGCCCCTCATAAATCTTTATCACTAACCTTTCCACATTTTTTTCTTTCTTCTTGATTGTCTGGGTATGGTTCGAGGTTTTTCTAAGGGGTAAACATTGTAAACGTACATGTATACAGGCAGGTTCCTGAAGCTTTTGCTATTTTGAAATAAAATTATAAAAAGACATCATTTAAGTGAAGAAATAATTGTGCGCTTTAACGAGTTTGATACTGCATACATAGTGGGAGTGGAATCCAGCCGGCTAGTGAATAGCTGGATGCCATCTCAATTCTCAGACATGTGAGTTGAAAAGCATTGCTGTTAGAAGCACCCATTTCTTCCACATGTGAATGACAAATTGTATAACTGATGCTAATTACAAAGATATTTTAGGTCTGTAGACAAGAAGATAGAACTCTAGGAGGTACAGTTAATTAAAAAAAAAATAACAGACCATTTCTGGCCTACATTTCTTGTAGGTCTGAATTAGTTATTTTCCACTGATCAAAATAATCACATAGCAGTTATGCATACATATATTCAAACACAAGTCATTTGTAGTCTCACTAAAAAGAGAGTCCAAGATCCCATGATACTTTGAATGCTAATCCTTTTCTTTAAAGTAAATGAAACAGTCTCTTTACTGTCAGTTGCAGTCCTTTAGGACAAATAACCTATGTATTTTGTGCAGAAAAGTAATCAAAAGTGCCTGCATGATGAAATGTGCTTCTTTGAAAGATTACTTCTAGAATACTGGTGCAAAAGCTCTTCTGAGACAAAGTTAGCAAAGCAATTCCTTTTGGACCGTAGGATATCTTTTCCCAGAGGGACCCTACATTCTGATTATGATTAACAGGTATATTTGACTGTATAGAGTCCAGGTGCATAAACTACTGAAAGAACTAGCATAAACAGAAACCCTTTTTTCTAGAAATACTGCAAATACTTAATTAGGATTGAAGTTACCTGTAGGGTGACAGTACCTTAATATATATCCCAAATGACATTTATTACCAGAATCTCAGGCAGTTGAGTGCAAGAAAAATGGGGGAACAACCTAAGCTGTAAATGCTGGGAAGGAAAGTCAGTAATGAAGCCTGACAATGAGGATCTAATCACTACTTTCATGGCAATTACTCAGTGCGTTGAGCTGGACTTCAACTCCTAGAGAAAGATGGACAACGAATGCCAATTTTTGACCTGCCTTTTAAAACATTCTAAACTAGAATAATTTAATTGGGATCACGTAATTACTCAAAAGGCAATCTCAAGTGCATTATCATCCTCCTGTGTCAGCCCTGCATACCTTATTATCCTGTTAGAGTTTGTCAAAAAATTGTCACAGGAGACAGAATCTTACAGAGGATAATAACCTTACTGCTGCTTCTTCCAGTCTCAAATCTGAGTTCTGAAATAATGAGAGGATTCTGCTGCTAGGAAGAAGAACATTTTTTTTTTTCTTTAAAAAAAAAAAAAAAAGCTGGACCAACGTATCTGTAAAAGCAGTGGTAGGGATTTAAAAAATATATTTTGAACAGTAGAGTCATCATGGCTTTTGTTCACTGATTTATTCTGCACTGTTTGCAGAGGTGTCTAACAGTCCCTTACTTGCTGTGTTATATATATTACTATACTAATGATCCCTTTCCACCTCTGCAGAAAAGAAAGAACACAAAAATAACACTTTTTAGGATGAAATTTCATGTGTTTGTTGCAGAAAGTTTACTTGCAGTAGGATTTATTCTGATTTTCTCTTCCATTTCATTTGAACTGCTATGAAGTTTAATAGCACACTGCTGCTATGTAATGTCTTGGTGTTGTTTTTTGAACTATTTGTTAGCAAAGAGAGAAGAATGGAAATGAGATTAGCAACAAAATTATTTATTTGCTTTGCCATTCATGCCCACTCCCAAAGCTTTTGAATTTTACTGAAATGAAGGAATCTGAAGGAACAGCTAGGCTAAATAATTTTCAGACAAAGACTTCCGACAAAGCAAGGCTTTTATAAATCCATGAGCCAGATAAGTCTAAGGTAAGACTTACCAAAGCTAAATCTAATGAAATCTTCTGCCACTGCCATTGATATTTGGGTTGGCAACTCCATGATGCCATCAGGAAATTGTCATTGCTGAAATCCCTTAATTGAGGGGGCCCCGTCATTCTGTACAAAACATCACCACTCTGTCTTCAAAAACAGATATTGGATTTGATCTTTCTTGCATTTCTTTTTAGTTGGACATCATTTACTTCTCCAGGAACTGCTGTAGCCCTTCTTGAACAACTCCCTCCCCTATTTCCAGGGGCCATCAGTGGCCATTCAGTGTCTTTACAGATCTTGAAAGTTCTATCACTGGTTATTGTCATTGTGCACTCTTCAGTTTTACCCGTAAGGTCATTGCTACACCCTGCTTTGCATTCATTTGCCAGACCACACAGAGTTCTGTATTATGCATGGTGTGGGATTTAGAAACAGCAGCACCACCTTTCATTTCACCTACTTTCCTGTGTGATGCTTTTGAAATCAACCAAAAAGAAAAAATAGAGAAACCATTGCTGACAGCAGGCTTGGCTTGCACAAAGGAGACTAGTCTATAACCAGATCAGTCCCTGCTGCAAGTTCTCACAGCAGTTAGTTCTCATATCTTTCTACTTGAAGTGTTTCCATTCAGAGCTGTTCTGCACAGATTTTCTTCCTCTACATTTCTAACAGTAACAGTAATTTGATGTCAGATTTTTAAGGACAACCACATAAGCATAGTGAAATTTGAAAATGACTGAAGTACTCTATTTCTAAAAACATTCCAAACATAAGACCTTAAGTATTCAAGAATAGTTACAGACTGGGTTTAATGTGGTGACTTCGCACAGCTTTATGACCCATAGCTGAGGGTGAACCCTTATGAAAAAGATTTGTTCAGCATACTATATGCTGAAATCAGTGAAGTGCAGTAGTGGTACACAGTGGTCCATGTACAACACAACTGAATCTACCCTTTCCACACAACAAGATAAATATCTTAGCACATTTTTTTTGTGACTTGAGACAAAGAAGATGAAGAAAATGTGGGACAAGTTAGGGGCAGAGGTTTTGGAGTATAAATAACGTGAATCAGAATGACACTGTTGGTATTGTAAGAATTAATATGGGCATCCCATATGCAGATAGACATAGAGTGCTCTGGAACAAATCGTGGCTTCATCCACGGGGGAAGTGGAAGAATGTAGAAAGCATGTGACTCTTATATGCAGGCACTACAAGAAAACAACAACAAAACAACACAGAAAAGGCCACTGTGGATGGGAGATACTTTTTATTATTATTATTATTATTTTATATAATCTTCTGAGCACACAGGGCTAATTTACCCTATGACCTAGAATTAATTACCTTGTGAATTATATGATCACTGGAAATTATTATGTTAGAATTCAAAAAGAATCAGAAGCAGTTGATATTATTACTGTCGGTTTTCTCCCAGTCAGTTCATGAGGAAAATAATTTTTTTAACATTTCATAACATTTCTCAGTATTGGACCAACACATGTGATGACCCTTTTTAATAAATCTCACTGATTTATTGATATTTATTAATATGAAACTGACGCAGGTAACCCCATGTCTGCAACTAACCATCATGAAAACCTGTGTTGATTTTTGGATTTTTTTATACGTAAATATAAATCTTTGTTTATAAAAGTAAAAAATCTTTCACTTTTCTAATAATTAAAAACTAGGTATGTTTGGATCAAATTAAGCATGAAATGAGATAGCTGTATTAAGAATTGATCATTTTAATAAACTCTGTTTACATTTCTTAAAATAAGATTTGAAGAAACTTCAAAAAAATGAAACAGTAGTTCTTTAAATGTGTAAATATCTTGACGTTATAAATACATACTTTTTTAATCTAAGTAGTTTTTCAGTGCAAAATGAATTAAGAAAATATTTCAGTTACAGAAGTTTTGTCCATGTCTGTTCACAAACTTCTACAATTACCAAGTCAAATATGTAAACAGCAAAGCAAAATTTATATAAAGGGCAGTTGCCTCATCCTTATCTTGTATGAAACGCAGACTGATTAAAATCTTTACTACAGTAACTCAGGTCTCATTCTGCATAAATGTTAGGTAAATTAAAATATTCTTCTTTGTTATTATTGCTTTGTCTTCCATATTCCTTATTGCTTTGTCTTCCATATTTTTTTTTTTATTGTGCACTCATTACACATATAATAATCAGCTGGAATAAAACAAGTAAATGAATTGTTATTTTTTTGTCTTCAAAGGAGCTTTCTATTTTAACAGGTATAACTCAGTCCTCAATTGTTTTTAAGGTGTAATGTTAATGGCAATAATTATGTGCTATGTTATCAACATTTTTTTAAAATTGTCATCCAGAGTTATTTACATGTTAATATAGAAATAGCATTTTACTTACTGCGAGGCAGCTGAATAGTGTCACTAGCATAATTTATAACATGAGTAATTAACAGCAATGAATTGCTATAATGTTCTTTGCACTGTTTACTGCACAAAAGTTATTAAAATATTAAATTCATCAACAGTAAATTCCTTATTCAAAGTAATAGTAAGCATGTATATTTAATTTAATGTTAACGCACTTTCTGACAAACTGAAACTAGATTGAAAACACTTTAACAGTATAATGCTTTTGTGCATCTTCTTGAGGATTCAAATGGTTCTCTGAACCATAACCTATATCTGCAAGAATGTCTTGAATATACCAACTCAGTTTTACCCTACTATTGATAACATCCTTCCCTAGAACCAAAGATTTCAAAGGACTTTTTTGTATGATACAACTTACTGCATTTCATCTTCTTAGTTACTAGTGGAAAGCAAAGATGTTATTGATATGAATTTCAACAGCCTGTAGCTGTCACAGTTCTTAATATTTGTTTGCTTAATGTCGTATTCAAAAAGAGCTATAAGTTATTATCTACTAACTACCTAAATGGCTCTTGACACTGTTTAACATCAGTCAGTACAGACAATGCATTACCCTCCTTCATCATTGTCAGGAAAGGGCAATGACAGCATTCAGTGTTCAACAAAGTTACCAAGTCTTCCATCATCACCAAAATTAGAAGACTATATTTTATTACATTTCTTATTATAAAATACTATAAATATACTCTTCTGGTGTGTGATCATTCTGCTAGCACAAAGCATCAAACTAATTAACAATAGCATATGCAAATGATGTTGTTCATTTTAAAGAATTTTGCATAATGCCTCTATGATTACTAAAGCAATTACAATACCAGTTGTATGTCATTATTAATCTATTTAATAACTTCTGTATACTAAATTTAGTCCATTTTAAAAGTTCTAAATCAAAATATGCCTTCACATTATATCAATCAAGACCTCTTATTGCTGTATTGTTTCTCCTTTTTATACTTTTTAATTTTATATTGTTGTTGAATAGTCTCAGCCACTTAATTTTTTAAAAGTTCTTCATTATTTCACACACTTTAAAACAAACATTTATATGAATTGCAGCTTAGCACAAAAAATAGCTAAAGAACAAGTACCTCTTTATTATTCTATCTGTGGAGATCATTTGCATTATGAATTTCCATACAGTG
This sequence comes from Cygnus olor, assembly GCF_009769625.2. NCBI lineage: Eukaryota > Metazoa > Chordata > Aves > Anseriformes > Anatidae > Cygnus > Cygnus olor. The sequence goes on along the minus strand of NC_049169.1, from coordinate 122,683,229 downwards.
TCTTTTTATGAGGGACAGAATAGGGACAACTTAAACAAAAAGAAACAAAAATGCTTTGTAAATGCCACATTCTGTCACATACTCACAGTTTGATGCACAGGTAGCACTGTAATGAATTCAAACCAATGTTTTCTGCTCAGTGACCCCACAGATAAAAGTTTGGGTCTATGGTTATAGAGGCGAGTACACCCTAGTGCTGTATCTGAAAGGCTGCGTTCTGCAAGACAAAATACATGTTCCCAGAACTGTGCAGAAAGATATCAGGAGCAGGGCTTTCAGCTGCTTGCAAAATCCGCTCTGTGTGCTGTGTATTAATGAGGCTGTACTCCTAATGTACTGGTGTTTTAGCTTAGTGGTGTATAAAATACAAAACAAATGTTATCTTCAGAATAGGCAGACAGAGCACTGCCTTCTGCTTTTTCTCATATCCTCCTTTCATGTGACCTATGGCCTCTTCTCAAGGTGAGGAGGAACACCTGAAGATATTGCATTGAAATGTGCTCCATGTGTGCAAAGGGTAAATCCTTTTATGCTTTGCTTTGAAAAGGCATAATTATTTTTAAGTTTATTGCCTAAAGGCAATCAACTCTGGGGCTCTGCAGCATAGCGGGACATCTCAGCTTGCAAGGGGTTTTCCTGCATCGAGGCCGCTTGCGGCAGTTGAGGGAGCTGCCAGGACCTGGCTTCCCTCATGAGAGCAGCTGGTGAGCCTTCGGCAGAGCCAGGATTGTCTGTTCCCCTCCTCCTGTACAAAGGCAGCCCTAGGGAGCACAGGCTACCAGGAATGAGGCAAACAGGATGGGCAACAGGGTGTGAGGCATCAGTCAGGGCATGGTGTGGCAGTTTGTGTGGCAGTGCGCACAGGGAAAGTGGTGAAGCTTGGACAGCTTGACCAGGGAGCGATGGTATCCACCCAGCAGAAGGCCGTGACCTCACAGAGCTCAGCACCCACCAGATCCAATGCAGCCTCCCAGACAGAGCCCCAGGGGGAACATGCTGCCACTCAGGTGTCAGGTTGCCAGGTGTCCCCTACTCTTATGCCAGTACAGGATGGCAGTAGAGAGCACAGCTGTGGGAGGTGTGCCCAGGTTGAAGAACTGCTTCACCTGGTGGCAGAGCTTTGGGAAGAGGTGGGCAGGCTGAGGAGCATCAGGGAGTCAAAAAACAAGATTGACTGTGTCAACTTTTAAGTTTTTCTTTTTTTCTTTTCCTTTATAAATGGCTAGTTGGAAGGTAAACAAAACCTCTGATCATTTTTCAAGCAACAGAAATATGCTGTCTGAACATGAGAATGTGATGTGAGTGTGGGTACATTCATGCCTGTACCTCACATTGTCTCTGTCTCCTTTTGCACTAGTCTTATTAATAAAGTTCATCCTTGTCTAAACTAACACATCTCTGGGCAGCCTTTCAGCTTTGTGAAAAAAAAAAAAAAAAAAAAAGAAAAAAAAATTCCTGAAATTTTGTTTGCCAAGAATATTTGACTAACTCTGCTTTAAAGGAACCTGCTCTGCTTTTGCCTATGAACTGCTTAGGGCAAACCTCTCCAGAATCCATCTGAATAACATGGTACAGTGGTGCAGTGGCAGTTTTAAGCCTAAAAAAGTGTGAATGGCATTTTGGGTGTGGTGTTGAGAGGAAGGAGAGGAGGACATGGTGATGGTGGTGCCCCTTCTCCTGCCTGCACAGGCAGCATGGCCCAGCATGTTGCTGCTGCCTGTGTTTGATGGTGACATGTCGTTCGCAGCTTGCTAAGGAGTTCACTTGGGATCTACTACCTGACCTGATGAATGAAATGAAAGTCATGTATTACATGACTTTCTTCCTTTTGCAGAAAAGTCGATCATTGTTTACTTACAAGAAAAAAGGTTTTAGATTTTTACATCTCCTGATCTGAATGCTTTCACTGGGGAATGCATGTCTAAGAAGTTTCTGAATTCAGACCAAACATTTCTGTTTCATCCATACTCTCACCAGATTTTTTAAATCCCTATTCCACTTTGCATCATGTCTTCCACTTGCTACATTGCTTAGAGAGGAAAAAAGGAGCTTTTCCAATATTGGTTATTTCCAAACTCAAAGGACTTCATGTAGCAATAAGAACTGGACGTTTACAACAATTTCTTACATTTTTCAGTAAGGAGAAAGGAGGTACACTACCATTTCTAGCAATCTCTTGTCAACATAGTTTTTCTTTTCTCCATTCTCTTACCATCTCATCTTCATAACCAAAGCTAAACCCTTCAGATTACCTATTCTCTTTTACTGTTTCAGATTTTATATACAGGAAACTGTATGTCAAAGAGATGTCATTACCCCTTCCCAGATTGGTTCCTAGCACAAAATCAACAAAAATGCAAGAAATGCTACACTTCAAACTTTTCAGATGGTGGTAAATTATCACTGGAAAAAAAAGAAAAAAAAAAAAAGTGTAAAAGATGTCAGCCATCTGTTGTTTAAACCAACCAAAATGTATTTATTGTAATTCTTTCATAAGGATTGTGCCTTTACAAGCAAACACTTGTACATTTGTTGGCAGCAGAATGCCATCTTTAATTGTGATAGGATGAGGGAACATTCTTTCCTTTCCCTGATGATACAGTATTTGGAAAAATAATCATTTTTATCAGCAAAAACAGAAACGTTCTAAATGAAGAATCCAGCTAACGAATGCATTATACTTGCTTGCATAGCTGACAAGTTGTTGTAATATTACAAATCAGTCAGATGATGAGTTATAAACAGCAGTCTGCAACACATTCCTTCTTACTGACTCATTCAGTTAATTTCACCAAACATGATGCTGTCAGAGATTAGAGACGAAAGATGACAGAAAAATTAGAATGAAATGTGAAAAAGACATGAAAGAAAGGCTCAGAAATGCAGTTATTTTTATTGAGTTTCAGTCCTTCAAAGACCTTTATGTGTATGTCAGCTCCAATTTGGAAAAAAAAAAAATATTGAGGGATTTATTTATTAAGCTCTCAGCTAAACTTCCAAAGCAAGTTTATCAGCAAAACGATGGAAAGTTTATTCACACACAGATCTGACTGATGGCAACCATAAGTATGTTTTCAGACAAAAAAAAAAATAAATTAAATAAAATAATAATTTAAATAAGTTTCGGGATAAACATGTTCATTGTAAACTTATCTCAGTACATCACAAGGATTTTGTCATAGTTCTAAAGTTAGAAAATTCAGTTCTAATTCTACTGAAATACTAACTAAATGCTAACACTGAAATATGGAAAAGCAGGATGTATAGAAATTTGTCATAGAAAAAATCATGACATTCTTCTGATTTACACATTACACAATAATGGCAATGACATTAATATTAATAATGACATCATCTTGATTATTGTGTGGTAGTGACTGTGGTGTATGATTATTTTATTATTTAAATTATTATTTTCCTCCTTCATTTGGTATCAGCATAGGAAATTAAGATTTATTTTTTTTCTATTTCATTCTCTCTCTCTCTCTTTTTTTTTTTTTTTTTTCCCTTTTCACCCCTCTGGACAAGGATTCTTTTTGCTTATAAGCAAGTGTGAAAAAATTGTGTGTCATGTTTTTAAAAACATTTGGAAACAAGACAAATTCTAACTCTGGTAGCTTCATCTCTTACAGTAATAATTTTCAGATTAATTTGAGCTTGTATTATGCTTGTATTATAAAAATTCTGGCTCCAATGAAGGGAGAGGAATATTGCTATTGATGTAAATTGAAGCAGGATGTCATCCATAAAGTAATTTCCTTCTTAACAGAAAAATTGATTTAAATGCAGAACTTATCACAAGCTTAGTTGAAGAGCTAGAACGAGGAGCTGTGGTAAAGGAAAAAAAAAAAAATAAGTTCTGATGTTTTTATCACTATGTTGGGCCCCTTCTTTAAAGGAAGTAAGACAGGACACTTTCCAAAGTCATACCAATATCAAGCTTTTACAACACCACAGTAATAAGTGCACTTTATAGGTTATATGATATCAAACATTAAAAAACAAACAAACAAACAAACAAAAAACTTTTATTACAATCTTAATACCTACAAGTACCTTTTAATTATAATGATGCTGCCATCACCATAATTAGTTAACTTATAGAATAAATTATAGTTAGGATCTTTCTGGATGTGAAAACAAATAGGACTCTAGGAACAAAAAGCTTCTGTTTCTTCTTGCTGTAAAGCTACTATTATGACTACCATTACACGACTCTTTGCCGTTGTGTATGTAGGTAAATTTTTTCATCCTCATCATCAGGTGGGGCAAGAGTATTCTGGGCAGTAAGCTGGCTGGGCTTATCAGGAGGGCTTTAAACTAGATGTGGTGGGGGAAGGGGATGATGCACCTCTGAGTGAAGAAAGCATACCTGAGAACACTATTACTCTAAGTAATGGCAGGGAAATACTTGTGAACTGTCTCAGTGCAATCAGGAAGGGTTCTAGAAATACAGCACGACTGATTGTCCAGCTGAAATGCCTCCACACCAATGCATGCAGCATGGGAAACAAGCAAGAGGAATTGGAAACCATGGTGCAATTAGACAACTATGTCCCGTTTGCTATCACGGAAACGTGGTGGGATGGATCGCATAACTGGAACATTGGAATAGAGGGCTACAAACTCTTCAGAAGGAATAGACAGGGGAGGAAGGGAGGGGGGGTTGTCCTTTACATTAGGAAATGAATTGATTGTGATTGGCCTTTGAGAAATAGCCATGGACAGGCTGAGAGCTTGTGGGTGAGAGTTAAAGGCCACACCAATAAACAGCAGCTTGTGGTTGGGGTCTACTACAAGCCACCTGATATAGGGGAGCCTGTGGATCAGGCATTCTCGCTTCAACTACAAGAAGCGTCATGCTCACACACTCTCATCCTGTTGGGAGATTTCAACCACCTGGATGTCTGCTGGGAAAACTACACAGCAGTCTGTAAGCAATCCAAAAGATTCCTAGAGTGCACTGAGGATAACTTCTTGGTCCAGTGAGAGTGAGAGTGAGAGTGATGGAACTGTTAGATAAACTTTCCTTCGCTTATCTCCCCACACATTCTTATTGCATTTCCAGATTATTATTTTTTCAATGGATAAGTCTCAGGTTATATATGTAAAGAATAATTTTTCATATAATACATAATATTATACAAAAATAAAGTATAAACAAAAATATAAATTCTGACAAAGCAAGAATCATTTAGTAAACTGGACTAGAAAGTGATTTTTATATATATGCAATTTTTATTTGTATGTACATATATTTATGTATGTTATATGTCTCAAAACCATGTGAAAAGATATAATGACTATTTTTTAGTTTAAAACTGGCTAGGTAGGTATGTATGAAGAAGAATGCAACTTTTTAATAGTATTTTTCTACCAATTAACATCTAAGGAGTTAATTTCATGAGTGTCTGCAACGAGATTTGACAATGATCAGGTGAATATTCATTCCCAAGGAAAAATGTGTCTGAAATCTTTCCCCCACATATTATTGTATTTATGATGTTTGTACTATTAGCAAGGAGAAGGTAAAAGTATAATGCATCCTGATTAAGTTATTCAGGTCATAAAAATATTTTTGCAAACTCAGCACAGCATGGTAAGATTCCCACTTGACACCAGTGACATAGTTAATCCCTGCAGCCCCATAAGCTCCGCAAAATTGTTTGGTTGTTGTTGTTGTTGTTGTTGTTGTTTTCCACAATAGCAAGGTCATCTTCATACATTTAAAAAAATAATAATAATAATTGGAAAGGACTTGTGGCAAAGAGCACCACCATTTTGTGCTTCACAATCTACTCTGGGATTTGTTCTGTAAGACATATAAGAGTTCTTACATTGTACATAGTTTGTGTTTATAGCTAATAGAATCATAGAAAGGTTTGGGTTGGAAGGGACCTTTAAGATCATCTAATTCTAACCTCCCTGCCATGGGCAGGGACACCTCCCACTAGATCAGGTTGCTCAAAGCCCCATCCAACCTGGACTATAACACTTCCAGGGATGAGGAATTCACAGTTTCTCCGGGCAACGTGTTCCAGTGCCTCACCACCCTCTGAGTAAAGAACTTCTTAATGTCTAATCTAAATCTACCCTCTTTCAGTTTAAAGCCATTCCCCCGTGTCCTATCACTACACTCCCTGACAAAGAGTCCCTCCTCAGCTTTCCTGTAGACTCCCTTTAGGTAGTAGAAAGTCGCTATAAGGTCACCACGGAGTCTTTTCTTCTCCAGGCTGTATAACCCCAAATCCCTGTCTGTCTTCATAGGAGAGGTGCTCCAGCCCCTTGAATCATCTTTGTGGCCCTCCTCTGGACTCATTCTAATAGGCCCATGTCCTTCTTGTGCTGGGGGCCCCAGAGCTGAATGCAGTGCTCCAGGTGGGGTCTCATGAGAGCAGAGCAGAGGGGCAGAATCACTTCCCTCAACCTGCTGGCCATGATTCTTTTGATGCAGCCCCGGATAAGGTTGGCTTTCTGGGCTACAAGTGCACATTGCCAGCTCATGTTGAGCTTCTCATCAACCCACACCCCCAGGTCCTTCTCCTCAGGGCTGCTCTCAATCCATTCTCTGCCCAGCCTGTATTTGTGCTAGGGATTGCCCTGACTCAGGTGCAGGACCTTGCACTTGGCCTTGTTGAACTTCAAGAGCTTCATACAGGCCCACCTCTAAAGCCTCTCAAGGGCCATCTAGATAGCAAACTTTCCTTCCAACATGTTGACCATACCACACAGCTTTGTGTCTTTGACAAACTTGCTGAAGGTTCACTCAATCCCACTGTCCATGTCATAGACACATGCTAAACAGTGCCAGTCCCAGTATTGACTCCTGAGGAATACCATTAGTCACTGATCACCTGGACATCGAGCTGTTGACCGCAATTCTTTGAGTGTGACCATCCGGCCAATTCCTTACCCACTGAGTGGTCCATCCATCAAATCCATGTCTCTCCAATCTGAGACAGTGGCAAATACTTTACACAAGTACAGGTAGATGATTTCTGTTGCTCTTCCCCTATCCACCAATGTTGTAACCCCACCATAGAAGTCCAACAGATTTGTCAGGCATGATCTGCCCTTAGTGAAGCCATGTTTGCTGTCCTCAGTCACCTCCTTGTTTTCCGTGTTCCTTAGCATAGTTTCCAGGAGGATCTGCTCCTGCTCCATGATCTTGCCAGGCACAGAGGTGAGACTTATTAGGCTTTTTTTTTTTTTTATTTTTTTTTTTTTTTTTTTTTACCTAAATTTAAGCCTTCCTATCACTCCCTTTATTGTCCTTAAACAGAATATTTTTCAATGTGAAATCCATCAAAATATATTAATATTTGAAAGAAAAGGTTATTAAAGGCAGTTTTATGGTCAATGCACTGTCAAATGAATAGAAGTATAATCACAGAAGCTCTGGTGTTTATTTAATTCTCATTTGTTTCCATAGTAACTATAAATAGCTAATTGTGGTATACTCACAAATGCTTTTCCTTTCTGATTCCTGAGAAAAGACACTGGTCATTTTATGAAGGGCACGATTCTGTGCAGGAAATGTCAACAAACCTTTTCATGTTGTTCAGAAGACAGCTAGGGTAATCATTAGGATAAATAACATTTTGATGACTGGAGGTATATCATGGCTTTCCACAGGAATGGATTTTATTGTCAATGCTGATTAATATCTTAATTTTTGCTGTGGAAGTTGGAAAGTTTCTCACATGAATTCTGTTTACTACTGATATATGAAACAGGAAAGATAATAAATATCAGTGGTAGCATTGATACATAGAAGTAATACAATTTATTGTATTTATTATTTATTAAGTTTTAATATTTTAGTTTAGAAATTTGGCCTAAAATTATTTAGTTGAGAAAAATGTGAACAAGTATATTTTCAGCAAAATAACACATTATCATTCAAAATCATGAAGCAAAATCTACTAACATTATAGAATTTATTCCACTCACCTTAATGATGGACAGCTGGTAAAGTCTATCTACCATGTAATACGGTTGCGCAGAAGGCTAACAAAACTTTATTATGACCCTGACAGGCATGATATTTCTCAGAATGGAGCAGTGCAGCATTTGCATTCAGTTTAGGACACTGCTGTGCAGATGCACAGGAAATATTAATCCCATGGTGTTTTGGTAGGTAATCCATAGAAATATTTGTACCTGTAGTTTTGAATGTTTCTTAACAGAAAAGTTTTGCTTTCAAAAAAAAAAAAAAAAAAAAAAAAAAAAAAAGACCTAGGATCAATTAGGATCAATATATTTTCAGTTGCAACATAGCTTTTGATTATGATTTACTTTACTGACTGCAACTGATATTTTCAAAATAGATCCCACAGGTTGTACCTTCGACCTCTACAGTGTTACAAATCTCTTATTTCTCTATGGAAAGGGTTACTTTTTAGCATAATTCAGAACTTTAAGCATAGAAGTGTAACTTGACAAAAGTTACAGATGAGCTGGAAGTCTGTGCAGACCCTGGAAATTCCATCAGGTTTGCCTCTGCTCTGCAGAGCCTGTGAACCATGAACTAAAATTCTGTTTGCAATTATTTGAGCTGTTCAGGGCTCTGCATATATTTTATATGTAAAAGCAACATAAATTTTTTAATCTTGTTTGAGGTTTATGATCTTTTATAACCTGGCTTTCCTAGAAGATCTCAACAGGCGCAAGCAGAACACTGATAAAATCAGACAGAAACTGAATACAGTGCTTTCAGCAAGGGAGGAATTCAGTTTCACACAGCTCTACAAAATGTAGAGAAAGCAGCTAATAACTTTTCTAAATATTTGCCAAAAGTCATAGGGAAGGAAGGGAAAATATCACCAATTTTATGGTATTGAAACAAATTCTAGTCATTTCTTTATGAGCAGAATAGAAGAAATACTGCTCAGCTACCAAATATCACTGATCCCTTAGATGTGCAGCAGTTCCTCTCATCTGTGTGAAAAGGAGAGGTTATTTCAAAATAACAAGATGTCAGTAATATTGAAGCAATATGAACTGCTGAACAACTAGAGTATTATTGCTCTTTAAGGACCAGTTTGGAATGGTATAGAATGGAACAGCATGAGCCTGGCTTCTCTAACCTGTAGGGTCTTCTTGGATTTGTATGACAAGAGGTAATGTAGTAATAGGAAAGCACCATCCTATCACTGTAATTCCTGATGTAATTCCTGGTCCTGGGTTTTTTTTATTTGTGTGTCCATAATGAATCCAAAGAAAAATAAGGGAGATAACTCTCTTTCTCAGTTGTCAACAAATTTAGTTAAGGTTCCACAGAGGCAGAACTTATAGGGTACAAATCAGTAACAAGAACTAATCATTAGCCTTTGTCCATCCCTCAAAAATACACGTGCAGCAGAGTGAGAAGTGAGAAATAGAGAGAAGTATAACACAGAGGAAAATATGTTCTCTAGATTCTCAGTCACAAAATGATGCTGAGGAAAATGAGGAAAAGGTCAGTCTAGCCCACTGGAGAATAGGTAATCACTGCAGTAGAAAACAAGAACATTTATTTTTTACCTTTTTTTTTTTTTTTTTAATCCCTGAAAATAACTACTGTAAGATCATGTTCAAAACTTCTTGCATCAGAACAAAAACAATTCAGCCAATGACTCAAACTTTAACTCTAATTTAACATGTTGTCTCATAGCATAAATTGTCAAAATTCTGTGATGATAAAAACTCTGCTCTAACCCTGCTGTGAGTAACAATTGTGTATGTATCTCTCTGCTGCTTGGGCACCAGAACATGGTTAGTAAAAATATTGTTAAAGAAATTCCAAGAAAATCTGCTTCCTATTTGGCTTGTTTACTCACTTGGAGAAGGAGGAATGTTTTCCTTTCAGACTGAGTATAAATGGAAGTTTTTTAGATATCAAAAAGATATTTCAAAACATAATTTGATTTCTTGGACTCCCATCTGCAATTTAGGACTTTTGCTCTTCAGAACTATTCAGGGTAGATTGCAATGCCTACCTGAGGAAGCTTAGAGTATTTTATGCATTTAATGACTAAGAGATTCAGCTAAACCTTGTGATTCTAACCTTAATATTTCCCAAGTGAAAATCGTTTCTAGTAAACAATGATTTATAACCACTTGATACTTTTTCTAATTAATTAGGAAATTTTTGATAATTAATACAAGTATTAATTATATCTAGCATGACATCTTTGTCTATTCAGGTAGTGAATGGCTTTATTCTTGAGATAACATGCATAAGAGCAGTTTGTTTTTTCAATGTGTTAAATTACATATATATATATATACATGCATATGTAAATTCTTATTATGGTACTGTCTGAAACTTATTTAAAAATATAACCCAATAATATCTACCTAAAAAAATTACAGAATTTCAAAAGTACCATCACCTGTCCCAGCAGAGTGGTTGGAGATCACCGGGCATAAGCGTATAAACCTAAGGTCATAAAGTGATTTTGTGTCTCTGAACAGTCTTTGTTTTCATAAAGATGAGAGTAGTAAGTAGGTTAGTTAGTGCTATCCACAATATAAACAAGAACTAATTGAACAAGAACGTATTGAAATACACAGTTCTGATTTCAAGAGTGTAAAAGTGATGTCAGCAGCTTGAAAATGATTTAGAAAAGAGCTCAAAGGATAATGTAAGGTTGAAAAACCCTTCTCAACTGTAAAAGGCTGAAAAAAGTTGATCTATTTATCCAAACAGAAAGAAGGCTAAGAGGTGAATTGTTTGTAGTCTGCAGCTGCCCATGTGAAGAAACTTTTTGGTAGTAGAAGTCTCTTTAATCCTACAGGTAATGGGAGAATGTGACCCAGTGGATGGAGTTAGAACCTTAATAAAATCAGAGTTTAAAATTAGGTAGATTCCTTCAGCAGTAAAATGTTATTAAACTGTGTAACAATTTGCTGAGAGTTGTGGTGCTCTTACCGTCGTTTAAAGTCTTTAAATTAAGATTAGCTGTCTTTTTGAAAGATACACTCAAATTCCACCAGAATTGTGGGTTCAGTGAAGAAATTAGTGGTTGAAACATTCAGGATTATTTTGCTGGAAGTCAAATTTGGACGCTCATAATGTTTCCCTCTGGATAAAAGACTATGACATTTCTGAAGCTTATATTCTGTTGTTTTTTTTCTCATGCTGGATATTATCTTTCTTTAGAATTAATCTCTAGAAGTCAGTGGCACTACACGTCTAATACCAGTAGCAGATTCTGATTCTCAGGAATGCTGCTTTCTGACATCATTGTGCTTTAGTACTAGTAAACAAAATAACATTAAAATTTGTCCTCACATGTACTATGACTTACAGAAAATTGTATTATCCCTAGCAGTAATTTATTATTTGCCTACTTATATTACTATCCGTCATGCCTTTGTGCATGGTAATGTTTGACATTGAGAAGCCCTTGGAGAGTTTTTTGACCCTGAGTGCACAGGGTTACTGAAGCCTCTGAACCATCTTTTTTTACAGGGAAAACTTTACTTTCCTCCAGAATTTAGTTCTACAAGAGATGGATAGTTACACCTTTTGTGATGCACTTAAAATGGACACAAACCTGACTTCCAGGATAGAGATTCACCTTCTCCAGATAAAATTGATGTATTTCTTCATGGATATGTGAACAGTACAGTGCCTATATAGTAAGCTTTTTATGCCAGCACACACACGACCTGGTTATGTGTAAACATACCCAAAGTAAAGAGGGTTCTGACATATCTGGAGAGATTTGTAGCTGTTGTTCATGCTCAGAAAAGGTCATTTTTCCGTGTTCATTAAGTTTGCCTTGACTGCATATGTATAATTCTCCAGAATAATTATTCAATATCATACAAGTGTATTATGTCCAACACATCTTAGACACAACACGAACATGTAGGGTTAATCCTCAAATATTCAGCAACCAACTCTGAACAAATGGCCAGAACTCTTTATCTACCTCTGGACAAAGAATGGGAAACTAGATGTAAGACAAGCCTATGTCTTAAGTCTGGAGATACTATTTATCCCTTTCTGGGATTCTATTTTGTTTTACTCTAGAATGTTCTTCTTGAAACTGATTAAAATAAGTTCACAATGCAGAGCTGATGTTAAAATGTCCAAAAATTATTAAGTGGTGCCTTACTTCACATATACAATAGTGATGATTCTATGGATGGCTCACTTTCATCAGTTGAATAGGAGCATGTTCTGTAGTATAATATTTAAAACAGATTACTAACATAAGTTAGGTTAAATTATATCCAAAAACCTCAATTAATTGAATAAAAATTTCCATCGAGCAAATATGGTGCTCCTTGTTTGTGGTAAACAAGATGGTATTACAAATACTTACCTTCCACTAAAATAAGAAAATTACTATATAATTTAGAGTGCAGCTTGCACTCATTTAATCGTGACTATTTCCAGAAGCAGTAACTAGCAAATTGCCATCATGGTTTTGAAATAGCTTATATAGTTGTTTTTTGTTTTGTTTTTTGTTATTTTGTTTCTAAACGAACACACTGCACAAATCTTATTAGCTTGCCTCTATGTTTTATGCTTGCGTTATAAAGCTACTCTATCTAAAGCATGTGGTATTCAAACCAACTTATAACTCAAATCATAAGTATACAATATATTAGTATGTACAGATGTTATTTTTTCTTAGTATAAATAATTATTTTAATTTTATTTTTAATGTTTTCTCATTTTATTTTATGAATGTGAATATTCAAATTGTTACATAAAGAGCTGATCTCATTAAATATTAGTTGTGCAAACAACACACTTCAATAGTAATCCTCATAGATCTCGATATTATTACATAACTGTATAAAATTATATGAAATAATACTTAAATATTGTCTAAGCAAGTGCCTAAAAGGATCTATCCATCAAAGGTCTGGCTACAGTCACAATAGAAATCGCACTCCATAAAGTATGTTTGGATGTAAAATTTCTGCCTCTGTAATAGTGGTAATGAAACAGCATATAGACTATAAGAAAACACACTTTTTTCAACCTTTACAATAGTGAAATAATTTGGTTCAGTAATGCAAGTGTACAAATGCAGTGTGAAATCAAACCTTTACAAACACTGAAACTATGGTAGAAAATAAAATAAATAATAATAATAATAATAATATAAAATGATTGTGCTATCAAGCAATGTAAGCTATACCCTACACATCTTTAAGCCCATCAGCGAAGACCATGGCTAGCCTTCAGTTCCCCTTTCACTTCCTCTGGAAGCAGTTTGGATATAATTTCATACCTGTCATAAAGTCAGGTCGATCTACTTTGCATGTAAATAAATTTCTCATCCACATCCCAGTACAGCAGCCAAACTCTGGCACGTTACCTCTGTGGGAGGGAGCATCAGGAAGGCATAGTGGTGCAGAACCCTTTGGATTCCCTCAGGGAATCCCATCTGCCTCTTTGAAATACACTTCCCTTTCCTTTTTGCCACATCATAGGATAAAACTTGGAACAGAAAAAGATTTTGAGAGCTTTTTACTTTCAATAAAAAGACTTACAAATGAAGTGGCTTCCAGGCTTTTCGGGTATGCAGATTTTCTCCATTTTTTTCATCAATTTGAAATATAAATGTTTCTCAATATGTTTACAATAGTTTTTGCTTGTGTGTGTCTGTGTGTGTATTTATTTATTTATTTCCCCACCCAAATAAGACACTATTTATTCCATGTGTTGTATGTGCTACTAGCAAGAATGAATATTTATCTTTCGTAGTTGAGTATTAGGTAGCAGAGAAAAATAATACAAAAATCAATGAGAGAATTCATTCCATCTGTTATTCTACTTCCCTGCTCACCAAGTTTGACAAGATTTAATTTCCTGGCTTTCACTGTCTAGAAGTTAAACATCTCAAATTTCTATATATGTACGAGCAAGAGAGAGACATCACCCAAAGGTGATTACCCCATCTTAGACATGAGCCTAGAAAAAGGTAAGTTCACCTCAGTGAACAAAGAAGAGATGTTACATATGATAACAGAGAGAATCTAGATATTTTTGAACTGGACATCCAATTTTTAAATGACTAGTATTAGGTACGCTAAATACCACACAGAAAATCTAATGCTCTCTTGCCCTAGTATTCCACAGTGCCATAGAAGAAGAGTAAGGCCACCACCTCTACCATATTGCAGTATCATGTGCCTCTGGCTGAATGAAATTACTCTTGGTCAAATAGGACTGTTATTGAAGTTGGCAGTGTTTCTTACTTACCCCAGCTACTAGGTCTTGCTAACGTGTGTACCCATGCAATATTTCCTTTGTCTGTTACTGGCATTCCATGTTTTTCAGGCATGCTGTATTGCTTGTTGTCACACCTCAGTATGTTCTCCGTCTTAACTCCAGCTTTTTTCACTGCACTGTTTTACATTTACATTCACTTTTGTCTCCTGAGTGCTACAAGAGCTGATTTGCTGTTATTCAGATGCCAGTGTGGGTAGCAGAGCATTGTAAGGATCTACAGCAAAATAATGGATCAAAATTTGAAAAGAACATATTTCAATCTGGATTTGGGATAAAGAGGGCTGTTCTGTTTTATAAAATTGTGTATTAAACTGGGACTGAAATGATTAGAAGTATTGCTTTTTCAGCTTATAGGCTTTCTCATTAACTTAGTTTTTTAAAGTATAATAGTGGGATTTCCAGCAGAGAGAAGCAGTTGAGAAAAACATTTTGCTACAGTTAGTTAATTCTTCCCTACATGTGCTATATTCGATGTATCCATTTTAAAACCAAATGAGGCAGCTCTGTCTTCTTTAGAATCTACAGCAACCCCTAGCTGTGCCAATTTTAGACTATACTCATCTTTGTGGGAATATGATTTTCTAATCTTTATTATAAGTTAAAATTAAAATAATAAAAATGGAATTTTGCCTAATAGCAGGAAATACACAGGTTGCTGAAGGATTTTTATAGTTCTTCAAATCAGCTTTTAAAGCTAAGCAGGATATTTTTTAGAAGTAGATGAAGTATTTAAAAAAAAAACGCTTGCGAAACAGTCTCAGAACATAATTTGTTATACAGAAAGGATCAAATCATTAATTCTGAGTATTTCAGCTGCAATGTATTGCACATTACCAAACGTGATTCACTCCAATAGTCTGTTCTACTGCAGAGATTGAAAATATGGTATAATAAACAAACAAACAAAATTCTTAAAATATAGTTTTGCCTCCTGCAAAGTATCATCAGGTACAGGAATTAAGGAACTGCAAGCGTAGGGAGATTTTCAGGCCTCCTATACAGAATATTGCAATCTTTGAAATGTCAGTCCATTTTTCATCCAGGAATGCCTCAGCTTTACGGATAGAGCAGTTATTTGTTTCAGTTACTAGTCACATCCATGCTTCCACACATGCTCCAAACTGTCTTTGTCATATAGTAAGGTCAGGTCCTTCAGGATCCAGAGAAGATGTAGAAGTCACCTGAACAAGTGAAGAAATCTGTAATGTAGATATTTTCTTTTGACCTATTGATCTAAATGTCCTTTGGAGTTAACACAAGTGGAGTCTAAAATAGGTCAGATGAATTGCATCTTACAAGTTCTTATTTAATTCCACTGACAGCTAGTTTCAAGACAGTGTACATGTAGACTTTGCAATTGTTAAAAAATTAATATCCCATCCTAATTATTTCTTTGCTATAAAAAGAATTGAAATCCATATTCCCTAGCTTGTGAGAGTGTTTTTTTATTATTATTATTGTTGTTGTTGTTTCATGAGTCACAAACATTATTAACTTAAAACCTCAGGGGTCTCTCTTTCCTCTGTCCCACATGCAAATTTTCAAGTAAACACCTGAGGAATACTTTTTTCCTTGTACCTCGAGGTTCTTTCAAGTCAGTAAACCAAAGCACTAGTCTAACCTATGTATTAAGGAGACAAAAACAGAGATAAAAGAAGTCATTTGGAAATCAGTGGATTGAGTGATGGTCTCATTTCACTTCTAAATATTTTATAGTGTCTTTGTTTTTAAAGAGAAATCTGGTTTTTATTTGGTTTGTTTGTTTGTAAGTTTCTTTTTTTTAAAAAAAAAAAAAAAGCCAACATTTAATTTGGGGGTACTGGGAGGAAGCAAGTCATGGCACACCGTTAATGTCTGAATTGGTACTAATATCTGAATAAGTATTAATGTCTGAATAGATACTATAGTAAACCTGATTCTATAATGTACTTTTGTCCCCAGTGTTTCCCAATGAGTATCTCTCCAGAGCTGCAAGGTTGGGATGTGACTGAGACCAAAAGTACAAATGGTTTCAAGAAGGGAGAAGCAAATACATGAAGGAGCTCCTCAACTACATGAGCCAGATGGAAGAGTTATTTCAGGAATTTTCTAAACTGGCGGGACTTAGAAATTGAAGTTATAGGTGGGGTTATATGCTCTACTCATTACTCATTCTGACAAGGATGGGTCTGATTCAGAGCAGTAGTTTTCACTTAAAATATGGTTTTAGACTCTTTTTAAAATATCATTTAAATCAATGAATCATTGGATCAAGAGGTGGTGATGACTGGGCCCACTGCAAAACTTGGCTGAGATCTTAGCTGTGGAGATGTGAATAGATTCACTCAAATCTCTATTACACATAGTTACAAAGGGCAAGAAATGACAAAGGTTCAAGAAATTGTGAGCTTAGTGCTGTTAATGAGATAAGACCAGGTGAGATTTAGTTATATGTGCTTGCCTGAACATGAGCCAGCAGAGTGCCCAGGTGGCCAAGAAGGCCAATGGCATCCTGGCTTCTGTCAGGAATAGTGTAGCCAGCAGAACCAGGGAGGTGATTGTTCCCCTGTAGTCTACTCTGGTGAGGCCGCACCTTGAGTACTGTGTTCAGTTTTGGGCCCCTCACTACAAGAAGGACATCGAGGCCATGGAATATGTCCAGAGAAGGGCTACGAAGCTGGTGAAGGGCCTGGAACACAAGTCCTATGAGGAACAGCTGAGGGAAGTGGGGTTGTGTGGAGAAGAGGAGGCTCAGGGGAGACCTTATTGCACTCTACAACTACCTGAAAGGAAGCTGTGGGGAGCTGGCGGTCAGCCTCTTCTCACAGGTAACTAGTGATAGGACTAGAGGGAATGGCCTCAAGTTGCACCAGGGGAGGTTTAGGTTGGAAATTAGGAGACATTTCTTCTAAGAAAAAGTAGTCAGGTATTTGAACGGGTTGCCCAGCAACGTGGTGGACGTGGTGCTTAGGGACATGGTTTAGTGGGTGACATTGGTAGTAGGGCAATGGTTGGACCAGATGATCTTTTAGGTCTTTTCCAAACTTAATGATTCTATGATTCTGTGACAATGTAAAATATGGAGATCTCTGAAATAGAAATTCTTGATATATAAGGCATCATACAGCATTTTGACACTAGCCTGGAAGACGCCCTGTCACTAGCATTGTTTCCAGCCATTCACTACTGTCATTTTTCCAAATTCATCTGCCTTAGAGCCTGTTGCTGCTGGGAAACCTGCTGCTGATAGTAATTATTATTTCTGTTGTCTGAGCCACTGAGTCTTACATACAGTGTTTTTTGCTCTAGGACTTAAACCAATCTTTCTTCCTGTCCTCAGATTTTCCTGTTATTTTGTGGTGTCTTCTCCCAGTGGTAGTTCTAC
The DNA here is from genome assembly GCF_009769625.2 of Cygnus olor. Classification (NCBI taxonomy): domain Eukaryota; kingdom Metazoa; phylum Chordata; class Aves; order Anseriformes; family Anatidae; genus Cygnus; species Cygnus olor. Next base: position 122,665,620 of record NC_049169.1, on the reverse strand, counting down.
TGAGACTTAACACAATCTGAAGTAATGAGATTACATCATTTATTTCACCATATAATTTATTTAAATTGTCATTTGTTTGTTTGTTTGTTTGTTTTTTGTTTGTTTTTCCCCTTTACAACCTGAAATATTGAATTATGTTTGAATTTTGTTTCTTTTCTCTTCTTCCCTGTTTCCTAGGGTTAAAAGTGACTTACTGTTTTTCTATTGTCTCCCACTTAGGAGGCTGAGAGTACTTGGTGAAAAACGAAAGGAAAGAGAAGGTAGATTGGTTTCACTTAATAAGTTTCATAAATTTAGAATCATCATCCCTATTCACTTTGATACTTGAGAGCTCATAAAAACGATGATCTGGGTGTGTTCAAATTCAGCTACTTATATGCTGTTTGTCTACACTGAGGTGCTGCTGTTGAGGTAATTTAAGGGAAGAGTATGGCCGCTTTTCAGAAAGTACTGACAAGATGCCCTGTAAGCAAACTGAAAAAAGTTAGATATCCGAACATGAAGGAACTCAAACTATCTACTGCTTTTAAACAACTATTTTTACCATAATAGATATGCTGCCTCATCCCAAATATATTTAGTACTTCCCTTTGTATCAAACAGCAGAAATCTAAAAATGTCTATAGACACAATACACAGGGTTTCCTAGATAAAGTGACTTAGTCATTTTCTGAGTGATTGTTATAAACCCACTCCCATTCCATACATTAGACAGTCATAGATCAGCAATACAGCTTAATTTAAATCTTCTGAATCCCAAACTATTTGCACAGACTTAGATAATACTAACTATAAAAAAAAAAAGAGAGATAACTGTAGTGCTAATGAGATTCAAAAGCCATTGTGTAACTGCCAAAACTTGGTGACCTTTTGCTCTGTCACTTTTACATCAATTTTTTTTTTTTTTCTCCTTGCATACAAACATCCTCTTACAATGTCTCTTCCTCTATTACCCTGTGAAGTAGTAACAGCCAAAATGATGGAATACAAACCTCTTCATGCTATCAGAGAATGTCTACAAGATATTGATATATTATTTTAAACTGTACGTAGTTGTTCGGAACTGCAGTTACTTCAGCATCTATACAGATTTCTTTCACAAGATGCCATATGCCTTTTCCTGAAATAAATTATGTTAGGTTTAAGAAAGTTTGATTAATTTTATGAAGGGAAGTGCAGTGTATCTATTACCGGAATACATCAGATCAATCAGCAAGCTGATAAGTGCTGTTTCCGTAACTTTCTAGTCATAATAAAATTATACAAATTAGAGAATAAAGAAGAAGAGGAAGAAGAGGAAGAAGAAGAGGAAGAAGAAGAAGAGGAAGAAGAGGAAGAAGAGGAAGAAGAAGAAGAAGAAGAAGAAGAAGAAGAAGAAGAAGAAGAAGAAGAAGAAGAAGAAGAAGAAGAAGAAGAAGAAGAAGAAGAAGAAGAAGAAGAAGAAGAAGAAGAATCCACCCTCCTTGCCAATGCTTTTTTCCAACAGAGGAAAATCAACTTCTCCAATGATTTAACATCTAGTATACCTTTAAATGACTATACTTTCCATCCTTTTCCCATGGAAGAATAATACACTTCCTAGACAAAATTTTGGAAATTTCTTTTTTCTCTTAAATATATATATATAAATCAGTTCATATGTGCACATTTAAACAGCTAGATTTCTTGCTTCTCTCAAGTACTCCTGTGTCTCCTATGCATCCATTTTAGCTTTATGCAGTTTCTAGTATTATATTTGTATCTAACATATTATATTTGTATCTAATGGTCTGTTCCAATACAACTTTGCTAGCAGTTACACTGTTTTGTGCTTAAATGGAAGCTGAAAAATTGAGAGTGAATTCAGTAATCTGGGAAGGACTTCAACTCATAAATAATCTTTTTGTTTCATATTAGTGTATGACTTTCTATCAAGAGTCCCATTTATGTTTTTTTGTTGTTGTTGTTGTTTTTGGTTTTTTTTGTCTGCATTATAAAACTGTCTTTGTGACCCTGAATGGTTTAATAATACTGACAGCTGAAAGACACATACAACATATGCAGTCCTAATGTTTTCCTTCAATTTGTGCATTTTTGAGATTTAAGAAGTTGAAATTCACTTTCATACTGGAGATTACAAACTGAAATCAGAAGTTTGGAGGCAGTGAGCACATCTACCTTAGCAAATAATGTGATGCAATATCAGCAATCCAATAGATTGAGCTAGTTTGTGTTGAGGCCTGAGTTTCCAGTGTTTATAGTTCAGAGTTTTACTTCAGAATAGATTTAGACCCGTCCCTAAGACTGCTTGCCCCCTCCATGTTTGTGACTCAAAACTGTTCAAAGGGAGCTGATTTGGCACACGTTTAGAAGTTTAGTTCATACCAAGACTCTTCTTCAAACTGTCAGTACTTGGTAGATACAACAGACCAGAGAATTACCTGCAGAATTGCACGACAACTCTGAACATCTTCAGATTGAATCCTCAGGAAGAATTTTGTAAGGGGCTATAGATTTGTGGTGTATCGACATAGTTAGTATCTGAGATACATTAAGTATCTGAGATAAATCCTAAAGAAAGAGGAGACTTTCACAAGCTTAAATAGAGAGCAAGGTCAAACAAGCACCTGCATGCCCTGACATGCATGTAAGTGTCTTCTTAATCTCAGAACAAGCACAGCCTCTGCTTCAGTTTTGACCTCTGTACTCTCTATTTATCCCCAGCAGAAACTGGATACTGGGCTAGAGGGAACTTTGACCTGACATAGTATGAGCAGTCTCAGACCTAGTCAGTAGTGGTGACCTTTACAGATGTTTTAAAAACAATTGTATCTGGAGAACTCCAATTATCAATGTAAGACTCAGTAGTGTTGCATTTTTGTAAATCTGGAACCTCATCATAAAGAAGAGCTAAAATTTGCTAGAGTATGAGCTGTCTACAATTTGTGACTTGTGCTCTGTACTGGCTATGTAGTCCTTTACAGTGAAGACAGTGGTACTGTTTTCTTCATGCTTACACTGTGACTAAAGATCCAAAGGTTGTCTGGTGTCTTTTCCAGCATATTTACATATCTCAGAAATTTAAAAAGAAAGAAAGAAAAAAAAAAAAAGATTAAATTTATTGTGCAGAACCTTTTCCTTGAAAAGATATGTGGTGGTAAGTTTTAAAGCCTCCATTAGAAGATTTAAACAGTAGTTATATTTTTAAAAATAGTATATTATTACTGCAATATAAACAGAAGAAGTAACTTAAAATTATAACTCTTGACTTGGGCAAAATTAGTGGACCTATAAAATAGCTAGGGGAGGATTCAATCATCCTTTTTCAATTTGAGACAGCCCCATCCATCCTGCAACTGCAAGGGCACAGGTCTCCCAAACCTCTTGTGTCAACTCACCCATTCCACAAAGTGTCTTGAATAAGTTCAACAGAAAAGGCTCTCAATACGTATGCATTAGCATCTGAACTGAGCCACAGCCTTGTACCATGACGGAATGATCAACCACTGAAAAGAATGATAATTTTTCTCGTGCAAGTACTTTACAGCAAAATGTGATATACAACTCCTTCTCCATTCAATTTAACACTGCTTTGCAGTCAGACAGTACATGCGCTAAGGTCAAGTACTGATCATGAAGTAAATGATATGAGTAGAACATGAATGTGAAAAAGAACAAATTGTCACATAAATCACAAAAGTGGTTTAGATAGTGATTCCAGAAGGATCTCTTCATTTAGAAATGCACAAGATTATGTTTAGGACTCTAAATACTTTTCAAGCCTGAATCATGTGACCACAATAAAAAGACTGTCTCAATAAATACTTATATTAAGATATATTTTAATGTAAATATTTTTATCTTAAGTATGTAACATTCAATAGTTAATGTAAGCTAAATGTACTAAATAAACACAAAATATTTTTGTTTGGGAAGCTGTATGTACATTCACTTAATTAGAGTCATCATCACTTGCTAAAGTTATTCTTTGTTAGCATGCTGCCATTCAGTAAAGCATATCCTGGGTAAACATGTTTAATAGGAACACGAATTCTTGTCCACAAATAAGTAAATACATATTTTTGTTCCACAAGCTTCATAAGGATGCTACCATTTCAAAAGCTTTGGATAATGCATGGACATCAAAAGGGAAAAGGGATGATGAGAACATGGTTCTGTCATGTCATGCATGACTAAATATAACACACTGTAGATAGAATTAAACTACCCAAATGTCCATATGGCTGTCAGCAGGATGTAGGAAACTTTGTGTTCATTCCCTTGTTCCGCAGAACCGTTTTTTATCTTAGAGCAACCTCACCCTGGTTTTTCCTGATGTAGCTACAAGAAACTAGTATGGAGAATTAGGTTCTTAAAACTTCATGTGTAAAGCAAAAGCCACTTTGGCCTAGATCCACAATAATAATTCTCTCTAATTTCTCTTAATTTATACTAATTAGAAGCGGGATTTGTATTTTAGTATTTGTTTGTATAAATACCTTTGAGACTGATCTTTGACTGGAACAACAGACCCAAAAGTCTGAAATGCAGACAGTTAAATAGATCTTCTGAAGACTTACTAAGTTGAAGGAAGAGGAATATGAAGCAAATAGAATGACTGAAAACAAACAAACAAACAAACAAACAAAAAACCACCACCACCACCAACAACAACAACAAAAGTATTATCACTTGTGTTGCTAGGGAAAAGTAGTAAAGCTGCCCTTGGAGCAGTAGGAGATAAGAGCAGAAGAAAAGCTCCAATAAGCACTACAAAATGTCTCATCTATCTAGACTGTCAAAATGAGATCTGAGTAAGAGTAGGGGAAAAACAAACAAACAAACAAAAAACTAGCAAGACATTCGAGAGAACTGTGATTACAATTACTTCAGATGTCAGTGAAAAAGTACAAATAAGTGCTTTGAGAAGGGTTTATTATATTACATATTTATCAGCTTTCCTGTGTTTTGTCAGGGTAATGAAGAATTGAAAATAAAACAAGGAAAGAAAGTAAAATTAAAAAAAAAAAAAAAGAAAGAAAATAAAGGAAACACTGACACCACTGCAACACTGGCTTTTGAAAACATCTTAAAACCTTACCTGTTTTAAGAAACTGAGAGTTTCTAGGTATCTTCATAAGTAAAATGTTCAAATGATTGCTCTAAAAAGCAGGTTTGGGGGTAGTTTTACAGGATATTTGCATTTATTATATTGAATTAATGGTTATTTTCTTCTGTCAATAATGAAGTTGTAAGAAACAGGTATAAATCATTTTGATATGTTACAGATTTTGATTTCTTTCATAAGTGTTTTGGGACTATCCTGAACATGAACTCAGTTTGTCTTCCTGGGAAAATTAATCAGCTTATTACACATTCAGTTTGTTTAGTTAAAATATTGGAGACAAGGAGCATTCAAAGTATGTTGTCTTTCTTTGATTTCTGAGACAAAAAAAAAAAAAAAAAAAAGGATGTTAAATATTGAGAAATGAATGCTGTGCTTTGCTCTGCTTGAATCCTTATGCCGTGTCCATTGCCCCATTTTCTGATAACTCACAGAGTTTGATAAAAATTGCACTGTATCCCACTCATAAATTGTAAAATCCCTCATAATAATACTTTCCATACTGCAATGTCAATATTACTATTAAATTTACAGATTAAGATGCCTATCTGTGGGTATCTATATGTAAGCTAAGCTCCTACATTCCTGTTGCAGTTAATACAGGTATAGTCAGCACAGTGGACTCTGTGAAGTTATACATCTCATCTTGAACTAGACACCAGTACCGCCTATTTGCTTTTATTTATTTATTTATTTATTTATTTATTACTTAGAAAAACAATTTTAGATGATCAGCCTTTTTGTCTATGAAAGGTAAATCAGGGAAGGATGCTTATTCTACACTGTCATTTTGGGGAACCTCTAAAAGCTTACTCACACTGACATATTTGAAGTTAAGCATTTTATGACATTTTCCTTTTAATACAATATTCTGGTTCAGACAGTGAGATCTGATGTATTTATGGCCAGACATAAAGTTCAAGTTCATAGTTAAACAACCGTTTCACAGCTGAGGTGTTTGAGAAAATCTTAAATTTTTTCTTAGGTATCTGGTCATTCCTAGTAGGCATGCTAAATAGTCTAAACTTTGTATGAGGATATATATGTACATATACTTTAATGTTGCTTTTCAGAGAGACACATGACATCCAAAATACACATCCATGTTTATTGCAGTGACTATCTGAGGGATGATAACCACTCGATAATTTTTCATTACATTTCAAAACATGCAGTTTATTAAAAAAACAAACAAATGAACAACAAAAAAGCTTGAAAATGTAAGTACATCATGACATTGCCTGATAGTAGCAAAAATGTGGCCAGGAAAGAGGAGGCTGTGTCCTCTTTCTCAAAAACAGTTGGGAGTAACAGCTTTCTTGCTCTTCTATATAATGAGTTTGATGAAAGAAGACTTAGGGACACATTCTAATTATTTTAGCATGCTCATTCATGGTTTGGTTATTCCTTATCTCAAACTTACTTCAGAGAAAGATTACCAATGAAAAGGTTTATCTGAGCATCACCATGACAGTCTATTAGCAAAGGAAGCTGTATTTCACTAGTGGTTATCACAACATTAATAATGATCTGAACTAATGAAATGCAAAAATCAACCAGTTAATAGGAATTTAATCCACAGAAAAGTAATTTAACAGCACTAACAAAGTATGCTTAATATGAAATATAAAAACTGACCATTCCTTTGTTTCTTGACTGGTGGAATGGTCTCTCTACGCAGAGACCTTAGTGTTTGTGTCTCTTAGAGAAAACTGATTTGAACGGTTGAAGATCATTATTCTAATAAGGTTATTTACTTCTTAATTAAAAAGTAGAATAGTTAAAGACATTTAACATTCTATGTCTCTGGAATAATATATTCAAGAGAATTACTGTGGACTGCTAGACTCCCTTTCTCTTGCATTATAATATGCTTGATGGATTTAAGTTTTGGAGGTATGGGTCCCCTTTTTTTTGTCACAAGTACTTCATATGTAGTTGGTTTTAGTAGTCATATTTTTGTTTTCTACCTGAAAACTATAAACACTATTACTATTGTTTAACGTGTGTTTTCTTGTGTTCATATACATAACTGAGAAATATATATCTGAGTGCGCGTATTAATTTACGGTTTAGCTTCATAAACCAGTGGGATATCGATTCAGCATCTGCAGCTGTCTCTCCTTTATAGCTAGTGTCATTTAAAAGTATGAGGCGCAACATCTCATCTATCTTTAATACACAGCTCTTTGTTATGAAAATAAATCAAAGGTGTTCCCACATTATACTTGTAATAATATCTTTTTCTCATCTGGCCCTCGGTTTATACCAAGGTTTTATCTTCTGTGAAAAATTGTAATGAATTAAAGTCTTTTACTGAACTATTTTGTGTTTTAAGTAAGCAAATAAATACTTTTTTTTTTTTTAATATTCTCATGTTATGGGTTATTTGCAAACTACAAAAAAAAAAAGGAAAATAAAAAAAAAGAAAAAACAAACAAACAAAAGACTCACAAATAATCATTTCATCTTGCATTACAAACATGTCAGAAATATTGTCAGAAATAAGCCTTATACAGAATGTGACAAGGTTAAAATCTGACTTTTGATATGTTCATCATTAATATGCTGTCTTAACATGCCTGGGCTGAGAAAGACAAATTCATTAGCAATAGGTAAATAATAGATAAATAAATAAATAAATAAATTTCTCTATAAATTAATATAATGACACACTTCACGATGAATTTTCCAAATAATTTTCATCTTATTTTGTTCTTCTCTGTGGATTCAATTATCTTTGTCATATAAAAGAGCTTTTTCATATACAACCTTTAGCCATTTTTCATTGCCTAATTTAACTATAAAGCTGTTGACATCACATTTTAAAGATGATAATAGATTGCCTTTTGACCTATTTGAAATTCTCAGATTAGATATTATAATATTCATAGGTATAACCTTACCAATTATGATGAAAAACTCTGAAAACACAAACAAGGCTTTAACCTTGAAACCTGACTAGGGTTTGGATACATCAGAAGCTGTCATGTCATTCCAGTGCTTTGTCACAGTAAGTTCTGTGATTTCTTGATGTAGTGGGTTTTTCACACGGCAAGGTTTTGGTAGCAGGGGGCTGGAGGGGTGGCTTCTGTGAGAAGAATCCAGCAGCTGCCCCATGTTAGATAAAGGCCAGTTTCAGACGGCTCCAAAGGGACCCACTGCTGGCCAGAGCTGAGCCAATGAGCGATGTGGTTTGCACCTCTGTGAGAGCAGATTTAAGAAAGGGAAAAAAAAATAAAAAATAAATAAAAAAAAGAACTGCTACACAACAGCAGCTGGGAGACCGAGGAGTGAGAAACACCCCTGCAGACACCAAGGTGAATGCAGCAGGAGGGCAGGAGATGCTCCAGGCATGCAGCAGCAGTTCCCCTGCAGCCTGTGCAGGGAGAGGCCCCTGGTGGAGCAGGCTGTCCCCCTGCAGCCCATGGGTCCCACATGGAGCAGATCTCCACGCTGCAGCCCGTGGAGGAGCCCACGTGGAGCAGGTGGATGTGGCCTGGAGGAGGCTGCGGCCCATGGAGAGCCCCTGCAGGAGCAGGCCCCGGGCCGGAGCTGCAGCCCATGGAGAGAAGCCCACGCAGGAGCAGGGGGTCTGGGGGGAGCTGCCGCCACCTGTGGGGGACCCGTGCTGGAGCAGTTTGCTCCTGGGGGATGGATGGACCCTGTGGTACGGAGCCATGTGGGAGCAGTTCTTGAAGAGCTGCTGCCTGTGGGCAGCCCCCACAGGCTCAGTTCGGGAAGGACGGCATCCCTTGGGAGGGACCCCACATGGAGCAGGGGCAGAGAGTGACTGTGAAGGTGAGGTGGAGAACAGGTGCTGTAGACTGACTTCAACCCCCATTCCCCTTCACCACTCAAGGGAGGAGATGGAAGAGGGTAGATGTGGGGGAAGGTGCTTTGGGTTTCTTTCCTTTGTTCCTTGCTTCTCTAGCTTGTTAGTAATAGTCAATAAATTTTACTAGTCTCCCTATGCTGAGTCTGTTTTGCCCATGATGATAATTGTTAAGTGATCTCTCTGTCTTTGTCTCAACCCTTGAGCCCTTTACATTAAATTTTCTCTCCTTTCTTTTTGAGGAGGGTGAGTGAGAGAGTGGCTGTGGTGGAGCTTGACTGCCCACCTGAATAAAACCACCACACTTGAACGGACTGAAAGAACACCCAAAGGCCAGATTCATCTGAGACTTTGATCTTACAATTTTGTTGGAGCTGATTCAAATTCCATCTACCTCAGATGTTTCAAATGCTTTTTTTTTTTTTTTCCTATTTACTCTTACTAAAGTGACTCCACTAATTTGTTTCAATAAGGGGATAGAATTTAGTAGTATTACCTTTTACTACTTTGTATTATTTAGCATTATTTCCTTGCTCTTTTGCTTTGCTAATTTCATTCTCAAAAATTAGAAAGTCTGTTTTAATGAAATAAATAATAGCATAGATACAGAATTCACTAACTTTTCTTGAGTATTGGAAAAAACAGTAATATTCATTGTAGAGGTAACTGAGTCATTTCTGAGGTGGAAAAGATTCCCTGAATTTAAATTATATTGCTAGGTTACATATATTCACAGATAAGTCTTCTGTAGACATCAGCAGAGCTAAAGGAAACAACACACCACAGCAAAATTTAAGTAGCTAAGGTTTCCCAAATGTAAAGTGTTGTCTGGAAGTTGACTGTGCACACTACCAACAAGAAAGATCTGTAGTTACAGCCATGCCTTTCACCAGGTGATGTGTGTAAAGGCCAATCCTCCTTTCACCTGCAGACTATATCCTCATTCTGCTGTCAAAAAAAAAGATGTGTGTCAAATGTGGAGCAACCTGCCTTACATGGAGTACCGAACACTGACAGAGAAATATCTAATGTGGTGTGAGAGCTGTAATACGCATCTCATGTGTGACTATGCCTCCTTCTCCATGGCTCCAGATGAGGCTCTATCCCTTACAAAATAAACTGGTGCCACTTAATGTACATGACACAATTTTCAAGGCACCTCTAGAGGTCATCTGGTCCAACCCCCCTGCTCAAATAGAGCAGGTTATCCATAACCAACATATGCAACACCTAGAGCAGGTTATCCATTCCCACTGCATATCAGTCTCTCCCATTTTAATGTAAGTACAATTGACAAAGACATATTCTTGTTCTATCTCTTGTTCTGATCATGTCATTCTCCTTTCTGAATCCATTTATTGAGTACTTTGTATTGTGTTAAATCTATTTATTCACAGCTAACTCTTATTATTTAGCTAACTCTTCTCATTCCAAGTGTTCTTTCTAAACAGAGACCACTACCAAGAGTCCTTCAGCCAGACATTTCTTGTCATCATGAATGATCACCTCATTTAGTATTGCCTAGTGTGCTGAGTTAACTGTCACTACAAGCTCTTTGAGAAAATGTCTTGCAATGTATTTTTTTAAATTTCATGTACAAACACCAAGTACACTATACAGCTATTATAGCTAACTTAGAGAAAGCACATTCAAATAGGTAGGTACAATGTAATATCAACAAACTCAAGGCTTATCAGATAAACAAGGGAAACAATTTGCACTCATTCTCCATTATGCCTCTATTGCATGCTTTCACTTTAATTAAACTCCTAGAATTCACATCCAAAATTTTTTTAACAGGGTTTTTTAGCTGACTACACCAGCTGACACCTTGGAAAGTGGAGAAAGCCAGTTTCTAGCCTACAGATCTCTGCAGAACAACTTTAATAAAAAGAATGGAGTGATGTCCTTCTTTAAGTACCTATACATGTAGACTAAATATTGAAAGCACCCATATACATGGACATCTAAAGCTGGACGCACAGAAATCACTAGGCATTTATCTTACTCTGACCAAGCTATGACTTCAAAGAGTACTGCTGAGTGCTCAGCACTTACAAAAATCAATGCAGTTCTTAGTTAGGATTTAGGAATCATCTTTAAAGTACCATTTTTATTTTCTTAACGATCAGACTTAAAACAGACCTTTAATGGAAAGTTGCACCTATTTTCCTCAGCTTAACAATCTGAAAGTTGACAAGGTGAAACCTGCTTGTAACAGTGAATAAATTGCAACGTGTTTAGTTTGGGGGAGTTTTAGTTGGAGCTGTCAATTTAATGCTTTCCTGAAAAGTGGTGTCATTTGTGGGGAGTGTCATGTGGTGATGATGAAAAGTAAGGATTTCTGTGGCCTTCTTAAATGTGGATTAAAAAAAAAAAAAGGGGGGGGGGGGGAAACTAAGTCTCTAAGAATGGTCTTTTATGCTTATTTCAGCAATTACTGAAGTAAAATGGAAGTGCGTTGAATGTGTTGATATATTCCAACATTAAACTCTCACAGCAACACTGTCACAAATCACATAGATTGTCAACAATGGGTCATTTCTGGTACTCAAAAATGAGAGAATGCTTCAAAAGAAATATTGCAGTGAATTCACAATGATGTATTCATTGCCTTTAATATGCTTTTAGGTGACATTTTCTTCTTTTGGCATTACGCTGTCTCTCACTTTTTTTTCTTTTTTTTTTTTTTTGTGGTATTACAGGAAAAAGAAAGAAGTGCTTTTTCCAGAGATTTATTTTGAAATCATGGAGTGTTTGCACTAAAAATTCAGCCGACATATAGGCTTTTTGTAGTAACCACCCATTATACATTTGTAATCTGCAGTTTTGGTTTAGTTTGTTTTGGTTTTAATTTTATGCAAAATGTGCAATTATATCATTACTGTTTCAAGTGGAGACTTATAAAGGTGGAGAAAGAGGAGGGGTAAATGTGCTGTAACCCATTCAACAGAGAAGAACAGTTTTCTACCCAGGTCTAAACAGCTCAGGGGTGTGTCTATCTGAGTTGACTAATACACACTTTAATAACAATATATTGCTAAAAGGAATGATAAATGACCCCAAAAATGTGGATGCCCTTCTCTTTTAACTATAGTATCTGTAAGTCCTGCTTTTCAAATCAAGTATCTTTATCTGGCTAAAAGTTCCTTCATTGGTTAGATTGAGACATATGGATCTAAGTTACATCACAGAGTTTGAAACTGAAGCTGTTTTCAAAACAATAACAATAGCAATAATAAAACAACAACAATAATAATAATACACTGGAGGGTTAGTTCTTTCTGTTGAAATATGCTGATGGGACCGTTTCTTTCTTTACCTCTGTTGTTGCATGTTGGAAGGAGTAAGGCTGGAGTCCAGGAATCCTTAGATGGGGAGGAAACAAATTTGCCTGTCTCCAGAAGGCTGCTGGACATAAGTTGCAAGCTCCTAGGAACTTTGTGCCCCTTTCAAGAAATAATGTAATATTTACTGGGCCAGAAAGAGGGACAATGAAGGAGCAAGGTTCTCTTGCATGCAATGAGGACACTGACCTCAAAGGGAGAAATCGTGGTCAGTAACAGTCTCCCAGGATTAGCAAATATATTTTGTGCACTGTGTATTTACTTTGAATTGTGGGAAGGTGGTGAGAAAGAGTGAACATATTAAATTCCCAAAAACAGACAGTGGAAAAAATATCAATTGGGCAGAGGGACCATGAGAGAGCAAATAACAGAAGGATGTTATGGGGCACAGTATGAGAAGCAATAGTCCATTAAAAGAAACAAGAAAATTTCCAAAGTCAAAGGAGAACAAGAAAAGAAAAAATCAGTCAAAAAGTTTCAGACGTGTCACTTTTGCTACTGCCACTTGCTACCCAGACAAATAGCCTCGGATGGCAAAGGCATTTCTATGAGCAATTCTGAACCAACATCTGCATGAACAGGCCTGAACTAGACAGATAGTACCATTCGCAACTTCATTCATGGTAGAAGATTTCATATACAAAGTGCTAGCATGCCTATAACATATCTAGGACAAGAGCTACCATCCCTATTAAGTCATGGCATACAGATAAGTCATGTTATTTGGAATCAGCAATATGTTCCTGCAACGAATGGTGCAGATATACCCGCTGCTTTGGGGCAGGGGATGACTATCGCTCAGACAGTCTGTCCTACTCAGTTCATATCACAAAAAGGTCTAAAATACATTAATCTTGGCTTCTATTAAGGATCTTTTATTATGGGTAAACATCACTGGTAAATATTTTGAGAAATAGAAATACATTTAGTTTCCATGGCAGATCATAAATAGTAATGAAATTATATTTTAACATTTTGCAGAAAAAGATCTCTACCATGTGAAGGAAGTATCAGAGGGACAGGAAAGGAAAAAGGAGTATTTCATATAAGGGCAGTCTCAACAGAATCATGTGTTCATGTTGAAAAAACAGAACATGTTGAAAAAGACCAACTATCTCAAACGGGTAAAACAGCTTTATTTGAAGCATAAACAAGATTTCTGACATTATATAAGTTAATTAAAGATCAAAGAGTTTGAGCCATAAATAAAATGAATTCCTTCTTTTCTTTTTTTTTTTTTTTTTAGATTCTTAAATGACAGGCATATCTGCTCACGCAAATAGAGTGATGAAGCTGGAACAATTTTGTCAGGGCTTTCAATCTCTGACACAGGACAAGTGTTCTCCCTTTGAAAGGAGATTGTGCTGCAGCCTGTGTGCCATACACAGCAACAGTTCTGCAGTGGGGAGAGGTTGATGGTAATTTCATGAAAGCAAATTTCCATTTCTCTAATAAGCCATTTTTTAACAGACTCTGGGACATGCATTTCATAAATAAGCATCTATGAAGTAATTCACTTCTTCATTTATCTGTTTTCTTCCCTTCTAAAATATTTATCATTTGAATGAGGTGGCAGGGAGAGCTGCATATCAAAGTTATAGGGCTTTAGAGGTCTCATAACATCTTGCTGCCTTTGATGGCTCACTTGCTGCCTCTGCAGGGCAAGATCTGAGCTGAAAAAATAGTAAGAAAAAAACACTGACTCACTCCAACTCAATTAATTATTAATGAGGATGGTATAGTATCCTGCCAACTGTACACTCAAATGAGGTAGGCTGGGATAAGGAAAATGCAACCCTCTGTGAGTTGTGCAGGAAATGGGTTAGGTCAGAAAGACATTGCAGCTAGTGGAAGCTTGTGTTCAGGAAACAGGAGGCAAAGGAAAGCTTTTTAACTCTAAGCTGTACCAGAGAATCCCTTGCCTAAGATTTGAAACTCATGTGATTTCAAAAGGGGAAGTTACTGGATGTGCTTCCCAACGGCTCGTGAATTCAGACTGCAGGCATTGTAGGGTAGGAAATATGCCCGTCCTTGTGTTTATGCATTGCCAACAAAAAGGTGGCAGTCATATTGCATAGCTACCACAGTAAAAATGATAAAATTAATGACATTCTGTTTTCATTGTTTTGATGGGAAAACAATATATATTTATATATTATATGTGTGGCTGGATTCCTCTCTGAAACATTTTCTGACTAAGAATACAATGCATTGAGGGTTTTCAGCAAACAATGGAAAATATCTGAGAGAGACCAAAACCCTTACGGTTAGATATTCTTAATTTGGTTACTGTGAACTATCCATTTCTACCTCAGTCTAGCAGGTTACATCACTGCATTTTCATACGAAAATGGAAGAGATTTCCCAGCCTGATTTCCCAGCCTATTGTTTTTTCCCAGCCTATTGATTTTTCCCAGCCTAAGTGGTTTTTATCCTGTTGTGGTTTAGCCCCAGCAGGCAGCTAAGTGCCACACAGCCGCTCACTCACTCTTCCCAGGTGGAATGGGGGAGAGAACTGGAAAGGTAAAAATGAAAGAATTTATGGGTTGAGATAAAGTCAGATTACTAGGGAAAACAAAAGCTGCGTGTGCAAGCACAGCAAAGCAAGGAATTCATTCGCTACTTCCCACAGTAAGTGGGTTTCTTGGTGGTGTCCAGCCACCACCAAGAAAGCAGGGCCCATCACGAGTAACAGTTTCTTGGGAAAATAAACACCATCACTCTGAGCATCCACACCTTCCTTCTTCTTTATCCCAGCTTTTATTGCTGAGCATGATGCCATATTGTATGGGATATCTCTTTGGCCAGTCTGGGTCAGCTGTCCTGGCTGTGTCCCCCCAGCTTCCTCAGTGGCAGAGCAGCACAAGAAATAGAAAAGTCCTTGGCTCTGTGTAAGCACTGCTTTACAACAACTAAAACATCTTCAACACTATTTTCATCAAAAATCCAAAACCACAGAATTGTGTGAGCCTCTACGAAGTCTGTCTTTCTTAAGTCTGTCTTTCTTAATATCATGTGCTTGTCAAGCAAGAGCTGCTGACAGTCCTCATCACATACTCAAAGTAAGCAAAGAAATTCCACCAATATCAAAGTTCCACAACTTTTCACCCCAGTCTCATTTTTATTTGGTGATAATGTAAGCTGGGCAAACAATACGTTAAACTAAGAAAACATTATTTAATATATGTACTTAATGTTTTATAATGAAAGAAAGTGAGAGGATTTGTGAGAGGATTACAGTAATTTCAAATGAGTGTTCGAAGTCATTTTAGATGACCAATTGTGGTACTGGGGATCTTCAGTTCTGATTTACATGTGCATGTGTTAGAGCTTAGTAAACTGCAAGTTATCAAATGGTTTGTCAACATCCTGAAAATTGACTTGTATAGTCTTACATCTTTCTCTTTGATGTCAGTCTCCCTAGCCAGCACGTAGCACAAATAAAAACATGATGTGGTTTTAAGTCATAATATTTGTCTCATTAAATCACATGTGAAATTAACAGGAATAAATTTTATCCATGCCTGGAAAAAAAAAAAAAAAAAAGTGTTTATCTTTTTTATGCAGTTATTAGCTTTATGATAACTCCATCCCCTTATCAGCTCATTTAGCTCCAGTAATTCTAATTCTTAATTACAAATGTAAAATAAAATAAAAATGCTGGCTAAGATTCCTGAGTTATCTTTAAGTGCATACCAGAATTAACAGTGATTCATAAAGCATAGCTTATAATAGTAAACATTTTCCTACTTGGAATAGAAGAAATGTTGCATTTTAATCTGGGCTTCCGATGTGACCCATTCCTAAATCTGGTTTTCAAAGTTTCATCTGAATTCCTCTCTTCTGCTTTCTAGGAGGAAGAATAATGCTGTAATGACTGTACTAGAGAGTATCAGATTGGCAATGTTATAAGGTGGAGGTCAAATGGCTGACAAACTATTAGAATTTCAGTTAATTAATCAGCTGCAACTCCACTTAATCATCCAATATAAACAATGCAAAGAATAACATCCCTGTAAATACCTGAACATGCTAGTGAGGAAGAAGAATGCTATTCTATTTTTATGGGAAAAAAAAATATTTATTATAAAATCTTATAAAATCAATAATGAATAAAATATTACTTCTTGACATTTTTGTCTTACTGCGCTTAGTGTTGCTGATAAGTGTCTTGTTTTAAATGTCCCTACGTTGAAGATGCTTACATTGCAGGGCAAAGTTCCATTTCTGAGGGTATGTTCTCTGCACTGGGAATCTGGCTTTAAGTGCCAGTGGTCATAGAAGTATATCACTAAAATTAATAGTATAGTTCATACCAATTTTCTCCTTTACTTTAGATTTGATAAACTAAAATTTGAACAGACCTCAAGTTTTTAATGTCAATGTCATTTCAGACAATTTACTTGTTAATTTCCTTTCTTCGTTTCTGCACCCATCTTGGGAAATTATGTAAGCATCTGTGAGAAATTAAACTGTCCTGTGCTTAGTGCACTCTAAAGCCACTCTTAAGTCATCTTACAATCATCTTATACTAATTTTGCCTTGAAAGTGGTAGTAAGACATTGTTAACAATGTGAAAGGCAGCAGATATAACTATGTATTATATCATAAGAAGAGACAATTACAAAAAGGGTATGAGATGAAGTACCTGCTTAGAAAGCTGTAATTTTAGCTGGTAATTAAACTCAAGTACTTCATTTTCCCAGTCAGCTCATCAGTGACTCTAGAAAATAAATGATCTGAAAGCAAAATCCTTTGGGGGAAACAATAGTAATTAATTACGTTTCTCAAGGGACAACATATTCCCAAAGCTCATTTCTGGGTAACCTCTTAAGAAACAGACATTACAATGTACAGGTGGCAATGTAGGCAGGATGAGAAATATATACATATATGTATATATGTATATATTATTTAATTTGAATATTTATGAAGTTTACAGGTTGGCCTACAGTCTACCATCATTTTCTTAAAAATCACGGAATCGGTACTTGATTCTCCTACCATGTCACGTTAATATGTCACCTCTGCACTTATAAAAATGAGACAATATTCTACTGGATTTGCTGCAGTATTTTCCTTGTAATTCTTCTAAAAGCTAATTACATATACAAGCAAATTAGTGATAGAAAAGACCTGGTACATTGGAATGCAATATCTATTTGCAGTGCAGGAAATCTCCCAAGACAACAACCTTTTTTTTTTTTCTATATTGGATTTAAGACTTGAAGTGTTGGGAATTTCCCTTTTGTTCAGCAAAATTAATCGATTCTACTTTTCCTAATATTTTTCTGAATATTTTTTCTTCAAATTAATTCCTTCAGTTGCCTCAAGTTATTGTGTTTACTCTCTGCATGACTAACAATCCCTTCTTAGTTTTTGTTTTGCTACTCCACACATATTAAAATTTTAATCTATTCTTGTATGTCAATCCCTTCAGACCTTTTACACATTTCAGTATTTTTCTCCATAATCCTTCTGTTCTGCATACACATTCTACTTATTAATCCTCCACAGTGAGAGCTGAATTTGAAACCTCTGTTAACAAATTGAGAGATTTTATGGAGCAAGGTAAAGATGTCTTCCAAGAGATAGCTAGCAGTTCTGAAATGGCTGTGGTAAAATACTAGTCTGTTCTTTCCTCCCCCCTGCAGACAGGGCAGAGTAGCTGCCTACTTACAGTACGTTGGGTACTGCAGCTCCTCAGCCATCCAGGAAAAGCCAGGCAGAGGTTTGCTGCTTAGAGAAGAGGAGTAAAGCATCATCTTTCTTCAAATGCCCAACACTCCAGCCCAAAAGTAGCATTTTTGTTACTTTCAGATCAAGCACTGCCAACACACTGAATCCTTTAAAATACAGGACCCCTTACAAGGTTCTCAGTGCTCCAGTGAAGCACTAAACAAGGTTGGGGGCAAGAAGCAATATCTGTTAGGTTATCTGAACAAGCAGTGACCCAAAAACCATGCTAAAAGTTTGAAATTCTTAGGAACTATTCACTGAACATCTGTATTTTCTGTATATATATATATATTTTTTTTTTCTTTTTTTTTCCCTAACCTGGACATTGAAGCTATTACAAATGAGAAAACACCAGAAAGACATATTTCCTGTTGCTAAATCTTGTCACATCCTCACCATGTGATCCCTTCAGTAAAGACTGGACTGTTTTCATTACTTGAGTATCCATCAATAGACTTATGTAGGATAGTGATAAACATCTATCAAAAAACATAAATACATCACATATCTGTACTTCCTTAAAAACATATTTGCTTATTAAAGACACAAGTTTATGCAGCACTCCCACATCAAGAATTACATGGTTTCAAACTTTCAGGTCCTTGAAACTGAAAATTCTGACAGCATAAACATAGAAACCATGGTGATTTCAAGGCTATTCCTAAATATCCTAACTGTAACTTTTTACTTTAAATTGCCTCCAAAAAGTTAAATCAATCAGAAAAAAAAATAAAAAGTTCAATTTCTTTGAGTTAAGCCACCTTTATAGTTAAAAAGTAGTTCTGGAATATCATTCATACTTAAAATAACCATAATAATTATGATATAGCTCGTAAGGAAAAGTCCCCAGCATTTCACACAGAAACGTGTCATATAATGATGAAGATGAAGTGAAATAACATAAAGTTCATTTGAAACCTGTTTGAAATCTATTGCCCATGTATCAAAACCAGATGTTCTGAGGGAGATTTTGGATGCAGGAGTCCTAAAAATTTGGTGAATCCAATGCACCAAGATGACACAGTTTACGTGGCGCTCAGTAACTGGAAATAATCATAGTGACGTGAAGATAGAGATGAAGTGTTCTCATCCTGATGAGCTGTCTGAACAGCAAAGACATGATGGCGAAAGCAACAGGAGTGAAAGACAAAGAATAACAAATTATATATAAATAATTCAATGCACAAGAATATTTTTTCTGAATTTCTAAAGCAAAACTTGAGCAATAGATTGCTAATTCTGATTATCTACAAGATTAAAAAAAATACATATCGAGAAAATTTGAACAGAATTGAAACAGCACCTTTGTTGTTTATTTATTTATGTATTTCTTGAAATTATGTCAGTGCCTTGGGGCAATTGTACTAGACAACATACAACTACATTACAGAGATATTACTGTTCCTCATAACATTCTAGAGAATAAAATAAGACAAGAAGCAAATACGGTCACTGGTCACAGTGCTGCCTCTTTCCAACTGCAGATCTCAGAATACATCACATATCTATAAGTAACAACAGAAAAAAAAAAAAAGCACAAAAGAAGCATAGATATGGATGCTTCTCTTTCACATATTTATGCTTTATTTATGCCTTTTGACTGCAGCAGTAGGTAAAGTGCTTTGAAGAGGGAAAGCAGTAAAGCGTACACCTACCTAACCTTAAACATATGAGTAATTTCACTGGCATCATTTGCACTAGCACTGCTTTGTGGAACTGGATACAAAAAAATGCAAGAGCATATATAAAATAGAACATGTAGGAAATTACTAAATGTCCCATGAAGCAGTTATTAGTCTAGCAAACTCATAGAACATGTAGTTAAATGAACTATATCTTGTAGTTTAACCAACTATTGTCTAATTAATATATATATTTACATGAAATTATTGCTTACATACAATATTGTTGTAAGAATCTTGAATATCACTGTGCTAATTCACTAATTCCTCCTTCAGTTTCAAAAGTTGGAAACTGTTTAAAAGGCAAAGTATTTGACAATATTCTTTAATTGTCCTTTTATATATGTTAATACAATGTTACTGTACCCACAGGAATTTCAGATGCCATCTAGAAAAAAAATATATATATATATTTTTTTTAACTGCATGTGTTTAAGTGTATATATATGAGCTACAGAAACCTTTCAAATCGTACATGATATAGAATGATATGTCCCTCAGGAACAACGGTCGTCTAGTTCAAAACAGCCTACTTTGACCAAAAAGTAAAAAATAAATAAATGTATCTATGTAAAGAAACTAGTTACATCAGGCACATTTTGAAACATTGTGGAATAATATCACTCAAATCAACAGAAAATGAGACAAAACTGGCAATACTAAGGTCATCCTTGATTTATTAAAACAACTTAGAAAAGAGCAGTTTTGAACACATCAGCTGTTCTACAAGCACATGGGTCAAAATCTTGTTAGATCCAGGGAGGGGGGGACACCGATTCTCTGCATATTTCACAGAGAGACTTTTCATAGACTGAAGGGTTCATTGTGGTGCCCGTTCAGTGGTACCAGGGAAGGTCTCTGGCATCCAGGGGGTGATTTCCTCCTGCTTCTGAACCTTGCAGATGAATCAAAGTACTCAAGCGAGCTTTAGAAGGTTGTTTCAGAAGGTACTATTTTCCAAATGCTGGTCTTTTGGGAAAACCAGAATGGATGTGAAGTTTTACTTTCAGGTGTGAGGTTGAGATACTGAGATGATAATGACCAGGTAAAAGTGACTAAGTGGCAACTGTTTCTCAACAGCTTTCATTTTTTGCTTCTCATTTACTCTTTTCTAATGTCTTGCAGATTATAATAATTGCGCAGCAGTCTATACTTACCTTCTTTAAAAATCTTTAATTTATTGTTCATATTCCACAAAAGTCACAATCCACAAATCCTATGTAACAATGGACTACAATCCTATGTAAAATTAGGACTAAAGGATCAAAAATAATTTTACTTAAAATAATAATAATCTGATTAGAAGAGACAATTCTCCAATGGCTTTTCTAAGGAAAGGAAATGGGACTTTTATTTCCACATTTCTGTGACAGATTCCTTCATTTCTGATCACTTTATTTTAATTCTTATAGTCAGTTTTAGGATCCCACAATACAACCATTATCAGTCTAGTGAAAGATCATCACAACTATGCATCAATATTTCCTCTTAATCAAACATTAATGTTTTGGACATAATGGGCACTTTTTCTATTTTTCTCAATACTAGAATACTAAAACTTCAATAACTTTAAGTTTATAGGTATGGAAGAAACAATAAAGAAATATAACATATAATACTGCCTCAATAAAGTCTGTGGCAAAACTTGCAGCAGCTTCACTCAGAATCTGAATTTCATCTTATTTATAACTATGTAAATTGGAAACAACCTGGTAAAGTGAGAAGAATTCCTGTTTTTTAAATTGCCATTTAATCAAAATCCAAACCAACGGAGAACTGTTGTAATAATATTATAATAATGATATCTCAAATATTATTTGAGATATTGTTTATGACTTACAATTATTTACTCTGCCCATTTTAATGTGTGTTGTTATTTTTTTAACCATGTGTTATTTACAGCCTTTGTTAACCTACAGCAAAATACAAAACTCAGTTCATCATCTGACCTTGAGGCATGTACGGTTTTGGCAAATAATTCATTTTCCTATTTTAGTTTCCCTAACTATTTAACTAATATAGTTATCAACTAGTAATATCAAGTGAAAAAAAAAAAAAAAAAAAAAAAAAAAAAAAAAAAGGAACTTTTTAACATTCTTCTGGCAAACATTGCAGTTAAGATGAGAGAAATTGATATTTTTTTTCCCCTTTTCTGTGTGATGAATAAAAAGTACTTAGGTTCCCCTGTGATTTCTTTTCAAGCTTGAAAGCAGTGCCAGTAGAATAAATTCCTTTAGAGCTTGCCATAGGATTAAAGCTTTAGCTGTAGGAAATTGAAGTAAAGTGTTGTGGTTTTTTTTATTTATTTATTTTTTAATTTTTATTTTTATTTTTTATTTTCTGAGCCCAATAGGTATCACTAAAAATAAAAAGAAGTGGAAATTAAAATTTAGCCCCTGTTCTTATAGTGCTTATAAATAAACAATAAATAAATAACAAAATGATTGTGCTTGTGTCTGTTGAAGAGGAAAATACCTGAGAACCCTAACTGTATGAAGGAGGGAGTAAGAGGAAAGAACATGCTCAAATCTCTGTTGCTTAAAAACTATCTGCTGAACAGTATCCGAATAAAGTTCTGCCAAAATGAAACAGTTTGGTTAAGTTAAGTTCATCTTGTATAGACTTAATTGGCCACAGGAAATGAAGAATGAAGGCCAGAGTATCACATGTATACAACCAAATCTTTTGATAAGGTAGTTCTTTGCTCATGTATCTAACATCCATTGTCAGAGAAGAGAACAAAAATACCATTTCTGATATATGACTAAATAAGCAGATTGAAATTCTGACCAGGGAAAACCATCCAACACTCACTGCAATTCATTTTGAGTTGGCTGGCCACTTCCAAAGTCAACAGCATGGAACAAAAACAGTGGTTCACTTTGAATACTCATTTAACATAAATTAACATGCTAATTTTGCAAGGTTTTGCTGTATTTGCAGAATTATAAGATTTGATCCGAAAAAAAAAAAAAAAGTAAATCAGACATAATGAAAAATTAAAAACCACAAAAGCAAATCACAGTTGTTCTCCTTAAAATCAGAAGATGTTTTTTAAAGGAAAGTTTATATTAATTGATTAAAATGTTTCTGAGAGTTTTGTTGGTCAGTTAACATGAAAAAAAAATCTTGCTGAGTGCATCTTAAAACTTACTATGACTCTGATACAGAATTTTTGCACTATCAATTTTCTAATTACTCTCTTAGAATATTACCTCTATCATGTTTTTATGTATCTATATGTATTTATTTCCAATATTTTTGCATACTTTTCAGTTTTGGTAATAAAAATGACTTTCTGAAGCTTTCATGCTAGGCAAGTATTTTGCAATATACTATAACTTTTTGTCCTTGAAGGATATTCATATCCTTGAAGGATATTTAAGGAAAATGTAGTACCTTGTGATTTATTCTCTCAGCTAAATGCCCTGTTTTGTATAGATCAAGTCATGTCCTCCAACTCCCGTAGTTTCTTTCGGAATGTTAAGTCTTATGTGTTTGTTTGCAGACAACAAAGGAGGGGCAGTCACATGGCTCTCTATATTAGAGAGTGTTTTGATGTTGTTGAGCTTGGGGTTGGGAGTGATAAAGTAGAGTCCCTATGGATAAGGATCAGGGGGATGGCCAACAAGGCAGACATCCTGGTGAGGGTATGTTATAGACTGCCAAAGGAGGATGAAGAGACGGATGGGACATTCTACAAGCAGTTGGTGGAAGATGTGCAATCACCAGCACTTGATCTCATGGGGGACTTTAACTTCTCGGACATATGCTGGAAATACAGTACAGCCCTGAGGAAGCAAGTAGTCTAGGAGGTTCCTGGAGTGCGTGGAAGACAGCTTCCTGACTCAGATCGTTAGCGAGCCTACCAGAGAGGGTGCCCCGCTAGATCTGCTATTCATGAATAGAGAAGGACTGGTGGGAGATGTAGTGGCAGGGAGCTGTCTTGGGCAGACTGACCATGACATGGTAGAGTTCTGTATTCTTCATGAAGTCAGGAGGGGGGGTCAGTAAAACTGCTACCTTGGAATTCCAGAGGGCAGACTTTGAATTGTTCAGGACACTGGTAGGGAGGGTCTCTTGGGAGTCAGTCCTAAAGGGCAGAAGGGTCCAGGATGGCTGGACACTCCTCAAGAAGGAAGTCTTAAAGGGACAGGAACAGACTGTGCCCATGTGCCATAAGATGGTCTGACGGGAAAGAAGACTGGCATGGCTGAACAGGGAACTTTTGCTGAGTATTCAAGAGAAAAAGAGAGTTTATGTCCAGTGGAAGAAGGGACAGGCAACTCGGGGAGAGTACAAGGAAGTTGCTGGCATATGCAGAGAAAAAAACAGGAAGGCCAAAGCCCAGCATGAGCTCAACCTGGCCACTATGGTTAAGGATAACAAAAAAATGATTTTATAAATATATTAATGGCAAGAGGAGGGCCAAAGAGAATCTCCCTCCTTTACTGGATGCAGGGGAGAACATGACTAGAGGATTAAAAAAAAAAGCTGAGGTTCTTAATGCCTTCTTTACATCTGTTTTGTCCTCGGAGTACTCAGCTGCCTGACCTGGAAGTCTGGGACAGGGAGCCGAACTGCCCCCCCTCCCCCACTCCCCCACTCCCCCACTCCCCCCTCCCAGTTCGGGTGGAAACAGTTAGAGACCTGCTGCCCCACCTGGACTCTCACAAGTCCATGGGGCCAGATGGGATCCACCCAAGGGTGCTGAGGGAGGTGGTGGATGTGAGTGCTGGGCTGCTTTCCATCATCTATCAGTGGTCATGATCACCTGGATAGGTCCCAGATGACTGGAGACTTGCTAATGTGATGCCCATCTATAAGAAGGGTCATAAGGAGGACCCGGGAAGCTACAGGCCTATCAGCCTGACCTCAGTGCCAGGAAAGGTGATGGAACAGGTCATCTTGAATGCAATCACACAGCATATGTGGGACAACTGGAGGATCAGGTCCAGTCAGCCTGGGTTCATGAAAGGCAAGTCCTGCCTGATCAACCTCATCTCCTTCCATGGCTCGGTGACCCGCCTCGTGGATGAGGGAAAGCCTGTTGACGTAGTCTGCCTAGACTTCAGCAAGGCCTTTGACACAATCTCCCACAGTATTCTCCTGGAGAAGCTGGCAGTCCATGGCTTGGACAGGTACACGCTTTGCTGGGTTAAAAATGGACTGGACAGCCAAGCCCAGAGAGTGGTGGTAAACAGAGTGAATTCCAGCTGGCGACCGGTCACCTGTGGTGTTCCCCAAGGGTCGGTATTTTGACCCATCCTCTTTAATATCTTTATTGATGAATTGGATGAGGGATTTGAATGCACCCTCAGTAGGTTTGCAGACGACACCAAGTTGGGGAAAGTGTTGATCTGCCAGAGGATAGGAAGGCCCTGCAGAGGGACCTGGACAGGATGGGTTGATGGGCAGAGGCCAATGGGATGAGGTTCAACATGGCTAAGTGCTGGGTCCTGCACTTTGGCCACAACAACCCCATGCAACAATACAGGCCTAGGGGAGAGTGGCTGAAAAGCTGTGCAGAGAAAAAGAATCTGGGGGTGCTGATTGTTGCTCACCTGAACATGAGCTAGTAGTATGCCCGGGTGGCCAAGAAGGCCAATGGCATCCTGGCTCGTACCAGTAATAGTGTAGCCAGCAGGACCAGGGAGGTGATCGTCCCCTTGTATTCTGCTCTGGTGAGGCTGCACCTCGAGTACTGTGTTCAGCTTTTGGCCCCTCACTACAAGATGGACATTGAGGCCATGGAATGTGTCCAGAGAAGGGCTACGAAGCTGGTGAAGGGCCTGGAGCACAAGTCTTATGAGGAACACCTGAGGGAATTGGGTTTTTTTAATCTGGAGAAGAGGAGGCTCAGGGGAGACGTTATTAGACCTCTACAACTACCTGAAAGGAAGCTGTGGGGAGCTGGGGGTCGGCTTTTTCTCACAGGTAACTAGTGATAGGACTAGAGGGAATGGCCTCAAGTTGCACCAGGGGAGGTTCAGGCTGGAAATTAGGAGACGTTTCTTCTCAGAAAGAGCAGTCAGGCATTGGGACGGGTTGCCCAGTGACGTGGTGGAGTCACTGTCCCTGGGGGTGTGTAAGGAAAGGTTGGACGTGGTGCTTATGGCCATGGTTTAGAGGGTGGCATTGGTGGTAGGGCGATGGTTGGAGCAGATGGTCTTGGAGGTCTTTTCCAACCTTAATTCTATGATTCTATATCTTCCCAACGCAAAGACTTCTTAGAAGTCTGAGTACTGTTTGTCATTTACTGTATTTATCACTTCTCATCTTTGGGAAACACTCACAACCAGATCTATATTCTGTAGAACATAAATGCAGACATAGTTCCTGCCCTAAAAATTTAGTTGATAGACAATGTCTGTACATACATATTGGATATAAAAATGATGCTAAATTTCCTTTCTAATGTAATAGGTAAGTTTATTATCCAGAGTATTATGTTAACTTCATACTTTTATCATTCATGTCAGCATTTTAGTTACTGTTATCTCTGGCTAAAATGTGTGGATGATCACTAGGAATGGCTGCTGAGTAAGAATTTGATAGAAGGGGGACAGACTGCGCATATGTTGCATTTGGAACAGTGTGGATAAAAGGACAGAAAGAGAAAGCTGGACAGGCAAAGTGAAAAGTTGAAAAGATACAGTCGGAAAAAGACCAGACATGCAATATACCCTAAATGGAATATTTGGATGGCACAAGGAATGGTTGTTTTCTCTCCTTCCTACAGTATAGGTTTGCAAAATTTTCTGGATGTGTAGAATAATCTCAAGAAAGTCAACCACTTTCAGGATTCAGATATCACTCTATATACAGGAATCAGAGTCTTGATTTAGTATCTAAATAGTGCATTTAATGGCAGTATGTAAGGAGAAAAACAAACTGACCTTTACATTTGCTATGACTTTTCAGCCCAGGAACAACAGGGATGGAACTGTAATTTGGTCACAATTACTGCTCCTCCTAGTCTGTTGACTCGGTGAACAAACTCAAATGAGCTATTAAGATTAAATAGGCAGGGAAATATATGAAAACAGAAATGACCAATTGCTGTTTTTTTCTCTGTATTTCTTAGCTTTGAACATGACATATACTGAAAATTCTGATAAAACTTTAAAGACAGTGGTGTTTGCAAACGGCATACTAATAAAACCTGGTTATTTTTAATGACATTCTTCTCTACTGTACAACAAACAAGATTAAAAAATCTGTTCCTGTAATTTTCTCTCACTTCCTGACAGCATTACCACACAGTGAATAGGGAATCTGATTCTGTTTTTTATATTATTTAATACTTTATAGAATACTCTTTACACACACAAGTACACTTCTTAATATGGCATCAGAAAAACAGCACATGAAATCTAACATGAAATAAAATGTAGTTGATAAATTGCAAAAATAAAGTAATTGCAATAAGACATCATTGTGAGTTGAACCTGTGAAGGACTGAAGCATCTGACAAACATAAGATTCTGCACTCCAAATAGTCTTTCCAGACTGTTGTGCAAGTTCATATTATTTAGTACAGATATTCAAATGCTCCAGCATATATACTGAAGGCATCTTGTGAAATCAGTAGAATTTAACTTCTGTAGCAGCTGTAAGATTTGGCCTGTGGATAGTGTAAAAGAACAAGAAAAAATGATTCAGGAAGACATATATTTCATGAGTAGAAGCAGCAATGCTAATTGAATTCTACACAGAGACTATCAGTGAAATGTGAAGAACCTTTGAATAAATTTATGGCCACATTACACCTCCTTTTTGTATCCCATTGTGCTCATCTGGCTCATAATTTGGCTCCAGGAGCCAAATCCTCAGCTGCTATAAATTGTTATCATTCCACTGAAGACAGAGAAGATGTATTGATTTATCCCAGCTGTGGACCAGACATGCTTATTCTTTTTTTTTTCACTTTTATTATTATTATCATTATTATTTCATATATATATATTTTCATATGAATGAAGGCAAAGCCAGAAAAGCTACTACGATCTAAAGAACAGATGACTAAACATAATCTGAAACAGATCCAGAATGGCTGTAGCATTTCTATTACTTGAAGAATAAGATAAGACCCAAACTAGAATAAGAAGTTAACTAACTGGAGAATTGGTGATCTCCATTTCATCCTGTGTCATTGACCACCTACCATTATAAGCAGGTATATTCAGCTCAGGATTATTTAAATATTTATTTTATCTATTGAAAACCAATTAAAATGAGAATTTGTTCTGAGTAAATTTAGTTAGGGGGAGGGAGAAAGAGAAAGAGAAAGAATTCTGAAGGGCTTTGACTGAAGATTTCTTGAAATTTACTGAAGTGGCACTCAGTTATTTGGAGTATGCCCAAAGCTCTATTCAAACACTGAAGTACTGACACAGTGCCTGCTTTTTAAATTTTATTTTATTTTATTATATTTTATTTTATTTTTTAGTGCATCACTGTATATTGGAGTGAACTAATTCACCACAACAAAGTAAGGAAATAGGGCTTTGTTGTGTCAGCCTGTTATTGGCACAAGCACAGACTGCACCCAACATATCATAGAATCATATAATAGCTTGGGTTGGAAGGAACCTTAAATCTCATCTAGTTCCAACCCCCCTGCCATAGACAGGGATGCCACCCACTAGATCAAGTTGGCCAAGGCCCCACCCAGCCTGGCCTTGAACACCTCCAGGGGATGGGGCATCCACAACTTCTCTGAGCAACCTGTGCCAGTGCCTCACTACCCTTACAGTGAAGAATTTCCTCCTAATGTCTAATCTAAATCTATCTTCTTTTAGTTTAAGACCATTCCACATTATCCTATCTTTATCTACCTGAGTAAAGAGTCCTTCTCCATCCTTTTTATAAGACCCCTTTAAGTATTGAAAGGCCGCAATGAGGTCTCCCCGGAGCCTTCTCTACAATTAAGTTACAGGGAGTTAAGCCCTGCATTGTCTTTAAAATTGTTGGATAAATGGATGGGAGCCTTTCATTTGACTGCGCTGGGATACAACCTGATACATAAGCAATTTTAAAAGCTGGAACTGACTGGGGAAGGTTAGCCTTTCTAATCCTTAATCTGCTGTCCAAAATGTCCAGATTCTTTATTTTAGAATTTCTTTCTCTTTTTTTTTTTTATTATTATTATTATTTTTATTTGTTTTGTTTTGTTTGGGGTTTGGGCTGAGTGTTTTGTTCTTCACAGAGAATGAACAGAGTATGGTACAAGAAATGCAATAGCCAATTAACAAAAAACAAAGTTCACTTTTCCTGGTATTAACCTAATTATTTTATAGGCTTAAGAACAGCTGCATTAAACAGGAAAGGTGGCATCACTCAGATCATCAGATTTCCCACCCTTTCTTGACTAATACTTTGAGTGACGTAGAAACGGAACAGTGTTTTTTATTATTTTACATATCTCACCCTACACAGAAAACAATAGCATTCCCTGGAAAGGCTGCTGTGCTTGGATAAATGATGCAGGATTTGGCTATATAAAAAATATACGGTCACAGACTGTTGAAAGGCAATGCAAGCCTTACAGAGTGAGCACTATATTAACTATATTAACTATATTCTTCTTGTAATTTTTCTGGCTGAGTCATTTCTTACGCATTTCTGAATTTTAAAGGATGTGGTACAGAACTAGAGAAAAATTAATGAAATATTTGGAAAATGATTGAAATTCTATCATTACAGTAAAGAGAAATCAAATTCTGTTCTCCTGCATACATGTAATACCACTAAATGTAATAGAGTGGTTTACAATTATTAAGCTACTAGGGTTTGACTTGAATTTCTTCTTACAGGAATAATAAAATGATGCTGTAAGGATTTGTGTATAAAATCTCTGAAATTCCTATTGGAATTTTTTACCAATTCTAAGCAAACAGGACATGAGTCTGCTGTTCAGGAAGGTGGTATACACAAGGAGGCAATGTGCTTGCAATAATCTAAAATACTACTTTTAAATAGAAGTGTGGATAGCTCCATTAAGTTATGTATTTAGTTTACCATCCTAGGGGAAAAAAAAAAAAAAATAACACAGTATGAAAAGACATCTCATAAGGAATGTGATAGATGAGGCTTTAAAACAGAGTTTGTAAAAAAAAAAAAAAAAATCTGAAAAATTCTACACCCTGATTTGGTCATTGAAAAAGTCAGAACTGGAGTAATAAGGCATAACTTCAGAATTTGGAACTCAACTGCTGTTATGCAAGGATAATGTGCAATTTGAGGAGGACAAAAAAAAAATAAGGAATTTGGATCAAAAGTTTTTTTAAATAAGCCTCTAATCTAGATGGTTTTGAGTTTACATGGCTGGATCCCAAGAAAATATATGGCAAGAGAACTTTCAACAGCAAGTGATGAAGCTAAATTAGATGTATGAGCACTACATCAAATTTGGTCCTGGCAAAACACTGGTTTTGAAACATTTGAATTTTAGCTATTTATGACTCTATCAGGCTCCAGAAATCCAAAGTTTCTAAACCTCTCAACTCCCATGTTATTCATGATTTGGATCATATTCATGAGTGAATAAAGAGGAGCAGGCCTCTTGCACAGAACTGAATTTTATTCAGCTCTATATTTTGGGCACTGCTCTCAAAGATATTACATTCTCAGGGCTTTAAGCACTGACAACAGACATTGTGCTATCTCCAGCCATAAGAAACTTTACAACCTATGAGAGACTTTGTCTCATACTTGTGTACTGACAATATAATCTAAAGTTTAAACAAGGCAAAATATTGGCCTAGCATGCAAATCAGATGTTTGCTCTCTATTCTGTGGTCATTGAAATCTCTGTCATGACTGAGTGAAGTTTTGTCATATTTCTTTTGTGGGGCCACTGAGGGAAATAAATGTTTATGCATGGGGCAAGCAACACGATGCCAGAAAGCACTAAAGTTGTGAACTTCTCTCTTGCGGGGAAGGCTTGCACTGGAATGTTGGGTGCTGGATCTCTCTGACTATGGAGTTAAACTCCCACAGCTTCTGATGTCTGCAACTCCAATATTTTTTCCTGTATTATTAAAAATACCACATCAATCTGCATGTATAGTACTACTCAGTGTGTATATAGAGTGTGCACCCATTTCCATTTGAAAATGCGCCAGTTCCTTGGTGTATGAAATGGAAAGCTACAGTATGTTATAAAAATTTGATGTATGATTTAGGTGGCTGTATTCAGCTGTAAGCAATAAACGCTGAGCTCGGCAGAAACTACTAAAGGCAAAAACGCAAGTGATTTACTAGCAATTTAAAGCACATGAGATTTGTAATGCATGAGGCCCTCAGGCCCATCACTTCTCTTCAGTAATGGGAAACAATATTTCAGTGAAAAATGGCACGTTTAATTTCAACCTTGTGCTGTAAAATATAAAGGCAGCCTAGTTTTCTTCTTTTCTCTGGATGTAGCTATTTACATCTTATTTAAATTGCAAGTGGATGTTCAAAAAAAAAATGTAATATTAATATCCCTTGAGTGAGTTTTGTTATGAAGAAAAAATATTTCAAGATAACTAAAGCAGTGACTTTAAAACTGCTGGTGTAAATGAATCTGATTTTATTTTGTGCATGATAAATTTGTGTAAGATTAACTCCATAGTGAACCAGTACAGCTACCCTGTGAAGGGAAAAATGAAAACGTCATCCATAAAGCTGAATACTGAGAAATCAAATACTTTGTGTGATATAGATAAACACCATCCAGCTGGGGGCTTATCCTGAAGTTTTCCTCATATGTCAAATGTTAAGTTCACAAGAAAACCTTAAAAGCATTGTTCCACTTTGAAAACTGAGAATGTAAAAGTGGTGTAGTGGATCCCTCTGTGAGTTTGAAGTATGGGGAAGTTAGATAAGAAATATCTTTTTATTTTCAAATTGCCCTGTGCGACCTAGAGACTGGAAGGCACAATGAACATATAACCTTAAAACATCACAGTCTGAGAAAAAATTGCAATTCACTCATCAAAGCTAATTTACAGTTTTGCCAGTTTCCCATGGGTTATTTCCGACATGGTCATGTTATCTTAATTCCTGATCAATGCCTCTGTTCTGAAAAAAAAATAAAAATGTTGATCATAGGTGAGTTCTGCAATCAATTGGAAGGTGATCTAATGACTGCAAATTCTCCTCTAAGTAACAAAGATCAGGTGTCTGGTTTCTCATGTGGCAACAGTAACTCACCTACAGGTTACTGATAATCCAGGCTAGAGCTGAACAATTTGTTTTTAGTGACTTTCAGTGCTTTGCCCTAAAACTGCAATCTCTTACGTCTCTGCTCTATGTAATACCTTGCCCTTCCCTGTGCTCCTGTGCCTTCACAGGATGAGTTCTGCTGAGTGTATATATTGTGTGAACCTTTGCATAAAGGGTACCTTTTGTTATAAAATAGATGTTATAAACATCCCAAATTTCAAAGATAATAAAAACATACTGAAATACTTCTCCTAGATAGATAAATAAATGAAAATTATATTCAGTCATCCGTTTGCTAATGAAGATTAAAACTCAGTAGTAGGCAAAGAAGAAATAATGTGTTTAAATGTTTTTTTCTAAGTCTCCGGTGGAGTCTTTGCCTCACTGAAACGTTGAACCCGTTTTTAATTTATCACATCTAAACTCTTTTCTGTGAAAGTTTCTAATCAGGAATGTTACTTGATGCTACAAATCCTTAGACCAGCAATATGATGTAGGAGGGAGGAAGTTAAAGCTATGAACTGGGTATTTATAACTTTATACTGCATCTGTTGAAACCATGGTAATACATCAATCATTTCTGTTCTGACAATGTAACCCTTCCTAACTTGGTTAATAGAAAGGAATTAAGGTTAAGATGAAAAGGAAGTAGTAAAAGCACTTTCTTTCAAGTGGCAATATACATATCCACTTAAAATCAAGTATCCATACAAAGAGTCTGTAAGGATTTTCTTTTCCAGATTATTCAGTTGAAATAAAAAAAAAATAATAATAATAAAATAGAATCACAACATCTTTTAAGAATGAAAACTTTTAAATGAATGAAAACTTTTCAAGAGAGTTTTTGGTTTGATTTTCACTTTTAAACAAAATGTTTTCTTTATTAAAGGATTGTGCTGCTCTTTATAATTTGTAGTAATTTAGGAACATTGTTTAAATAATAGAAAACTAATAAGACTGAGTAAGGAGAAAGTAAAAAATTTTGAATGGCTTTACAGGTTGGACATGCAGGAATTTGATAGTCAAAGATGCTGTCAAAGAATCCTACCTTAGTGGTCAGGTTTTTATGTCAGCGGGTGAGAACATTTTATAGGACTGTTAAAGAGAAGGTTACAGAAATTAGATTAAGTGTTGTGAATCTTCAGGTGTTAGGACAGCTAATCACAAGTACCATGGAAGAAAGAGCTTTAGACACATCCTACATTCATTGCATGAGAAAAAGCTGGAAGTCGTTCAAAATTGCTTTCCTTCATTCACATGCAAGCAGTTTACATCAGTCAAAGAATAATTCATGCCTTATTTTCCCTTGGAAGGGTTCAGAAAGCAAGTGGTATTTTCACCCTCTGCTTCCACTTTGGACTTCCCCATTTGTAGAAATGTCTAAATGTCCAAGTCTTTGAAAGTGTAAAGCTATTTCCTTTTGACCTTTTTAATTAAATTCTCCTTTTATTCTCCCAATCATCTACCCTCTGTTGTTTTGTTTTGTTTGTTGTTGTTGTAGTTGTTTCATTGTTTGCTTTTAATTTTATTTCTATAAGCCGTGTGTTTACAGCATTTTAATTCAGAGAGATCAGATCCCAGGGTGCTATAGACCACTGTTCTTCCTAAATTGTGCCTCTAAGAAAATCTATGACTAGCAAAGGGTTTGCAATTTCTGTTAAATAATTGAAATAGAGTACCTGCTAATGCAGAATATTAGATCTCTTCATTTAGTAAGAAATGAGGACACAGTGAAGTCCAATGGCTCTTATAATGTAAATTGTTTTCAAATTATTGTGGAGTCTCTCTTTATTTGACCATTATTGCATAGACATCTATCAAAAAAAAGTTACTGTGCTCTACATTTGTAGTAGCATGGCTTCTTAATGAAGGCTGTTGAAACCTTGACCATACAGAATTTACTTTGAATAAAATTAATTTCCATACTACTAGATTTATTTATTTTTTAATTCTTTTCATAAGACATACAGTATCAGACAACAATAGTTAGTTACTGCAATTTTGTAATCCAGAGATTGCCGAAAGATGTGAAGTCATGTATCTTTTGCCTCTTTCTCTGGGCTGCTGCCTGCAGTCTTTCTTTCCTGGGAAACTTTTACGGTGGTGCTCAGAAGCAACAGCCAAGGATTCAAAAGTTCTATTGTCCATGTAGTGGTGACAGGTAAGCACATGCCTGCTTAAAGATTATCAGGTGTTTAGATAAAATTTTGGCATACAGTAACAACAGAACCATTTCTGCAAATGCATGGTCTCAGGAGGACTTTAAAGGAAGTTAAGAACAATTGAAATTAAAATCCTGCCTAAGTTTTAAGTTTGTATCAAGGAAAATCAATACTGTGAGATACCTGTCTATATGGTAGATACTACCATAATATACTAAACCATTTTGAACTTTCTGTTTTAATAACAGTATAAAACCAATGTCATACCAGATTGCAGACATGAAAATAAATAAGTAAATAATTTCATAAGAGAGCAGAAGCAAATATAATAACTTTAAAGCAATGGAAAATTTTCAGATCTCTTTACCTGAAATCCCTTTTTTATAAGATGAGTATCACTTTCTGCCCTGAAATTTATTAATGATGGTAGCCCCTCAGACTAATGTTGTCTCTTTTCAGGAATGCTGTCATGTATGAATTATGTTTGAATAGACTAATACCTTTCAGGATGCTATGGAAAGATAGAGGGGGATAAAATGGATTTTTATAATATTTTTGTCAGTTATTTGAAGTGATTTACACTTTAATAAATGACACATTGAATACAGACATACTAATAATTTAAAGGTTTAACTTTTAGTCACTAAAATTCAGAATTGAAAAAAATAAAAAATTCAGATTAACTTGCATGTAAACAGTCTGTGTCTTTCTCTTTTCACCTACTGTTTCCATTTGAAACCAAGGGGATGTATGTGTGCACAGCCAAACCTTATGCTTCTAAGTTCCTACCACTGGGATCTTTAAAATTCCAATCTTATTGTTTTAAATGATGTATGTTTTTTGTTGATAATTATTCTCCACTCAATAAAAAGAACATCATTAGACAATAGATTTGGATTTTGTGACTGGCAAGGACAGTCTCCTGTTGCTATAAAAATCTGTAGTAAATAATACCATGGTTAGAATATTAATCCCTCCATTCATCTGTATTTTTGTAGTAATCACTACCTAAATATCATTAATGAAAGAACTGTGTAGTCTACCCTAGGTTACTTATGTATTTCAATGTATTTTGATTATCTGATACCACTGCTGGAAAATTTTAGAAAAGGATGGAAGTATTTTTTTTTTTCCAAAAGATAAGAGCAATTGAAATTAAAAGCCTAGTATAGATTTAACTATGGAGGATTTATATCAGGAAAAATCAATAGTGTGAGATGCTTATGCAACAAAACAAATTTTCCTTCAAAATAAAGAAACTGAATAATTCAGTAGGGGTAGTAGGATACTTAAAGTTAAACAAATGCATACATCCGTGTACATCTTTAACCTATATATATAGATTTTAATGCCTATAATAAGGACTATTACAAGCAAGTGTAGAAATGTGAAATGTATTTTTAATAATTCTGTAGTGTTGCTACAATGTTTATTACACCAATACTGAGATATGTCAATGGAAATTATCTTTTCCCTTTAGATAAAGATAGTTTGATACCAGTTCAATTTAGCTGTTAATTATGTACTTACCTCTATAAACTGTGTTTTGCCTAATTGCCTTCATTTGTGTAAGTGCAGCAGAGATGGAACTGAGATGTTTAAAGCAAAGCATGTTCTTTATCATGATGCTGAATCAAAACCTCACTTGTGTGTAAAACAAGAGTTAGTCTCTACTGTATTTGGGCTTGATCATTGGAAAAAGTTGTATTCTACGTCTGTGGTTAGTTATGGCTTCTTGACAGTTTCAGAACACTAGGTTATCATCATAGAACTTCAGAATCAGGAAAAAAACAGATATGTATTTGTTTTTGCAAATTATTACTTTATGTCATTCTGTGAATGTTTTGATACATCTCTAGTTAGTTCAGTTAGTTCTACACTGTAGACCATGATGAGGTTTCCCCTCAGCCTCCTCTTCTCCAGGCTGAGCAGACCAAGTGACCTCAGCCACTCCTCATATGTCTTCCCCTCTAGGCCCTTCACCTTTGTAGTCCTCCTCTGGACACTCTCCAACAGTTTCACGTCCTTTTTGTACTGAGGTGCCCAGAACTGCACACAGTAATCAGGGTGAGGCCTCACCAGCACAGAGTAGAGCAGGAAATCAGTCTATCTAGTTTTCAATGTGGGTACATAAGGTATAGGGAGACAGAAAGATCCACATGGCAAGAGTTATTCATTCCAGTAAATGCTTGGGATGTTTGGGATGGTTAAATGTGAATGACAGAGGTGCATGGAATGGGACAGAAAAGAATTGTATTTGAAGTCAAACTCCAAATGTAAAACATTTTCTCAAGGGTTCAGGAAATTTCAACACATTTTCTCTATTATGAAATTCACAAGAAATTTTCCTGATTTTATGTTAAAATAAAGTGCTAAAACAAGGTCAAACTGGCCTCAAAAAAACTTCTCTTGTCTAAAATACTGTAAAAATTGTTGTTGTTTTTCTGGAGATACCTTTCCCAGACAAAATTAGGACCTACTGAAAATGTCCTTCCATATTATCTAGGTCCTTTGGTTCTGTCTGTTGTTTTCAGAATAAAATCTACACAGGCTCCTCCCCTATGATTTCTTAGGCTTGGTGTAATTTAATGTCCACATGCTGCTCTTCATCCCAGCAGGATGACAGCAACCACAGAAACTTGTAATCTGTTATGAGTCACTCACATGGCATGTTTTAAATGAAATTTGAACCACGAATGATAGTTTAACCAATACAATCCTTGTTCTGAAGATTGACTGTCAGACTGGGGTTTTCTAAGTGTATTTTGAGCAAGATTAAGAAATATGTCACCTCCATTCTGCATCATCTGGCCATCTAAAGGCTAGCAGAAAAAAAAATCATGCATTTTTTTTTAGTGAAGTTCTGCATGTTTACTACATGTTTCTGTAGAACTCTAAGAAACACAAAAGTACATAGAGTGTTATATTAGATTGTGTTTACTTCTCACCCCTTGACACAACTCAAATGTCTGGACATGCAATACCTCTCCCTTTGCTCTTGCTCTACCAAATACCATTTACCTAAAAGATTAAGAGATGGTGAAAGGACAATTAGATACAGATGTGCTTAACATCTTAAAGGAGACTGTTTATGCATTAATGAGCACAGCTGAATCCTCACTATGTGAAGCAGCCAGTGGTAAATGCTTGGTTATGAAATGAGTGAAAATTTGGGGCTGAAAGTAAATAAGATTTTCAGGAATATTTGGTGCAACAATGATGACATAAAATATTTCATTTTGGAGTACCCAACTCTTTTCATTCAGTACAAAACAATTAGTTGCATTTCTTTTCCAGTTCATTAACTCTCCTTTGAAGAATCTTTCCTTTCAGCATAAGTCTGTTCTCAAAATAAAATAAAGTAGAATGAGAAACATTGATGAAAGTTTTATTTGAGTTATTTGAAGTTCAAAGGTTATTTGAAAATGTCAAAATAAGTTCTATTTTCTACCTTTCCTTTTCCTTTCAGTGAAAACCTGTCTAAATTCATAAATAATGTTGTGTCTTCCTGCGTCTGCTTTCTATTTAGATATTCACTGGGGAAAAATAATAATAATAAAAAACATGTTCTGATCAAGGCAAAGAGAAAGGTAAAAAAGTATTGTATAGATCTGAAAGAGGCATAGTTATGATCTGATGGTCTTTATATTCTGGGACCAGACCAACTTAGAATTTTATTCTTTGCGGTTTCCCAAGTAACTGGAAGGGATGTGAATGTGCTTTCACAATGCTGAATGAAAGCTTATACACCCCGCTTAGCCTCTGGACAGACCTTTCCTGTCTCAGCTTTGGGAAGGTCCTGTACTCTTATCTTATGTGACTAGTAGGTATTTTCTCCTTCTACTAACTCTCGTTTCTCCCATTTGTAAGGAATTTCCTCTCTATACCAACAGAATTGCAATTTTCATCTTATTTTTATCACCATCCTAGAATAGTTCCAGGCAATTTATATACATAAACCTTTTAATTCACTTAAGATTCTTTTCTTAGGAGCATAAGATTTAGTTAAGAAATATTACTAAATAGGTCAGTTCCCATTATGTTATAGTCTCTGGATAGTCTGCCTATTTATGCAAAAAAAAAAAATCTTTTTTTTTTTTTTACTGCATCTTTAACTTGTAGAAACTTTATGTGCTTTGTGAATTCAGAATAGGAATAAGAAATAACTAATATTTAAACTGAATTATTACCCATAGCTCCCCAAGAAGATATAGCTTGAGTCCGAGCAAACCAGGGAGATTACAGGCAAAACAGGCAAAGGAACTGTTACCATAACTGTTTTATCAGGCAGCTGAGAATGAGAATAAGTATTTACTTCATGAGGGCAAATATTCCCTCCAGTGTTCTCCCAGGGGGAATATATTTCAATCTACCAATAAAGGGGATACATTCTAGAGAATTTTAAAGCATTACAGTGAATAAAAACTAATTATATGGTATTTAATCCAAAAGCATTTGTGTTGGCTTCTATCCAAATCTCTCCCATAATTATGCAACTTTCTTCCTGGTCTTTTGGCTAAGCTCCAGTAAAACATCAGTTTAATATCTATTAAGTAGGTTAGAAATATAAAAACTGTATCCTGCACTAAGGGCATTGACTTCATGGTTTGAAAGGTCTTTGCTACAGCTGCTGTGTTTCCATGACTACTTTTCATATTAACAGTAAGAATTCTGTATTCATCCCCTAACAGCAGAAACAAAATCCTTCCTTGAAATGTATGGGTTGGCTTTGTTTTTCTTTACTCATAATTAGTCACTTTCTCCAGCTGACTA
Organism: Cygnus olor; assembly: GCF_009769625.2. Taxonomy (NCBI): domain Eukaryota; kingdom Metazoa; phylum Chordata; class Aves; order Anseriformes; family Anatidae; genus Cygnus; species Cygnus olor. The sequence continues at coordinate 122,626,765 of NC_049169.1, read as the reverse complement.
AGATTTACCCTTTCATCTCAGCTCTTAGCTACTCTTCGATTCCTCCTCCCTGTTCACCACACACCTTTTATATGCAGTCATCACAAACTCTTTTGAGGATGGAAGACAGGCAGTACTTGCTAGGGTTCTCTTGAGAATGTGAGCCAGAAATACAGGAAGCACATCAGTAGTTGTTATGAGCACTGAAAATTGTTCAGTGATCCATGTATGAACTATTGACTAACCCCCCTTTTTTAATCCACACAAACACACAAATTCTGTTTGCCTACTCATCACTCATAGTAAAAGACCCCAAGGACCTTTGCATGGAAGGAGTAATATGCACAGTCCTCATATATTTATCTCACAGCAATGGGAGCCTTGAGTGGTTTTGTATTTCATTACACTACTACAGCTGTTGAGCTGGGCAGTGGTAATGATGAGGGTTATTTTGCCAGCCATCAACAGATGGCATATTACTGTGTAAAATGCCACAGTGCTGTGAAGACAGTGGGTGAAATCCCAGACTAGGATGGGAATTTTGCTGTCAGTACTTCAGCAATTGGTTTCTCATCATGCTAGCAATCATAAGAACATATTAATTATGTTCTACAGGGCAGAATAAATAAAGTCATCCATTTATACTGGAAAAAGTTGTGCTATTTAGCAGCACTATAGAATACAGTAGGATGCTCAATTGGAAGGCAGTACAGAAATACAAGATTCTGTCCTTAAAAGTAGAGGTGAAATAGATCATTTTCTGAAGAGAAACAGGTCAAAGTTTACTCAACTTTTGCCACAGAGATACAGGAAAAAAAAAATCAATATGTGGGGCACACTTGTTACAGAGCCTGGAAGTGAAAAATATTTTAATTAGAGGTGAACAGAAGTATTTGTTCTAACTCTGCGATGAATGTTTCATTTTCTTCATATCGGCATTTTCTAGCAAACATCATCTCTAAACAGTAATATATAGAGAGAGGATTATATTGTTAGCATCCAAATTCATCCCTACTAAAATTCCACTGACAACAGGAACTATGTTGTTAAAATGGATTTTTTAAGATTTATATATGTTCTGATGGAAGAAAGTTGGAATATCTTGAAATAATAATAATATCTGGACCATTAAATAGCACCTGGACAGCCATGGAAGAACATATATCTTTTTCTGCTTCACATGCAGCTAGATTCCATCATGACTGTAGACTAATGACAGAGTATCATTATAAAATTAACAGAATGTTACCAACGCACTTTTTTTTCTTGTACCTTCCCTAAAGCAGTAAATTAAATTACGAAATGTTTTCTATGATCTTCTATATTTACTACATTGTCTTTTTTTTTTTTTTTTTTCATTTTTTAAGTGTCTCTTGTTCTACAACAAAAGCATCCAGAAAGCACCAATTGAGAAAGGGAAGGGAAGGGAAGGGAAGGGAAGGGAAGGGAAGGGAAGGGAAGGGAAGGGAAGGGAAGGGAAGGGAAGGGAAGGGAAGGGAAGGGAAGGGAAGGGAAGGGAAGGGAAGGGAAGGGAAGGGAAGGGAAGGGAAGGGAAGGGAAGGGAAGGGAAGGGAAGGGAAGGGAAGGGAAGGGAAGGGAAGGGAAGGGAAGGGAAGGGAAGGGAAGGGAAGGGAAGGGAAGGGAAGGGAAGGGAAGGGAAGGGAAGGGAAGGGAAGGGAAGGGAGACTGACTCAGCCACAAGATCCACATGGCTACAGACCCACATCACTCCCTCTCAGTCCCTTGAGACAGCATGTTAGAAAAGGAAAAAATAAAAAAAAATAAAAAGAGAGGAGAGGAGGGGAGAGGAGGGGAGAGGAGGGCAGAGCAGAGCAGAGCAGAGCAGAGCAGAGCAGAGCAGAGCAGAGAAGAGGAGAGAAGAGAAGAGAGAAGAGAAGAGAAGAGAAGAGAAGAGAAGAGAAGAACATTGCGAAAATATCCCTACTAGAATCATGAAGATTTCTCGAACAGAAATGAAGTTTTAAGTGTGTGATAAGCATGAGAGAAACTATTCTCTTTCCCCATGAAGCTTATGATCCAATGCCTCCAGCCTATAAACAGTTATGTAAATGCTTAATGTGAAGCATATGAGTCATCTCAGAGCTTACAGGGTGTTACGCAGTTTCCTCATTGCACAAGTGTAGCCTAGACTAGTGATAACAAAGATCCTTTTTGCTAAGGTTTCACTTGCAATTTGTTTAGAACCCTTTCCAGTCTGTAGCCATTCAAGCTTTGTTTATTCTCTTCCTATTAAGTTGCAATTATTATTGCTCTACAGCTTATACTGAATTAAATTTGATACCCTATACATAAAAGAATTAGTAAATCTTCCCCTTTCTTCATACCTCCTTACGTAGCCTGCCAAAATGAAGAACCTCTTTCAGAAACAGATGAAAAAAACAATTGAATGTAGAAATCATAGAATCATAGAATCATAGAATATCCCGAGTTGGAAGGGATCCATAAGGATCATCAAGTCCAACTCCTGGCACCGCACAGGTCTGCCCAAAAGTTTAGACCATGTGACTAAGTGCATAGTCCAATCTCTTCTTAAATTCAGACAGGCTTGGTGCCGTGACTACTTCACTGGGGAGCCTGTTCCAGTGTGCAACCACCCTCTCGGTGAAGAACCTCTTCCTGATGTCCAGCCTAAACTTCCCCTGCCTCAGCTTCACACCGTTCCCACGGGTCCTGTCACTGGTGATAACAGAGAATAGGTCATCTGCCTCTCCACTCCCTCTATCGAGGAAGTTGTAGACTGCGATGAGGTCCACCCTCAGCTTCCTCTTCTCCAGGCTGAACAGGCCAACTGACCTCAGCCGCTCCTCATATGTCTTCCCCTCTAGGCCCTTCACCATCTTCGTCGCCCTCCTCTGGACACTCTCCAACAGCTTAATGTCCTTTTTGTACTGTGGTGCCCAGAACTGCACACAGTACTCAAGGTGAGGCCGCACCAGCGCAGAGTAGAGCGGGACAATCACTTCCCTCAACCGACTAGCGATGCTGTGCTTGATGCACCCCAGGATATGGTTGGCCCTCCTGGCTGCCAGGGCACACTGCTGGCTCATATTCAACTTGCTGTCAACCACAACCCCCAGATCCCTCTCTGCGGGGCTGCCCTCCAGCGTCTCGTCGCCCAGTCTGTACATATAGCCAGGGTTTCCCCGTCCCAGGTGCGGGACCTGGCACTTGCTTTTGTTAAACTTCATGTGGTTGGTGATCGCCCAGCTCTCCAGTCTGTCCAGATCTCTCTGCAAGGCCTTTCCACCCTCATCCGAGTCCACAACTCCTCCAAGTTTAGTGTCGTCAGCAAATTTGCTCAGAACACCTTCTAGTCCTACATCCAAATCATTTATAAAAACATTGAAGAGGACTGGCCCTAAAATGGAGCCTTGAAGGACCCCACTAGTGACCATCCGCCAGCTAGATGTGGCCCCATTTACCACAGCCCTTTGAGCCCTGCCCGTCAGCCAATTGCTCACCCATTGTATGATGTTTTTGTTTAGCTGTATGCTGGACATTTTGTCCAGTAGGATCCTATGGGAAACCGTGTCAAAAGCTTTGCTGAAGTCCAAAAAGATCACATCAGCTGGTTTCCCTTGATCAACTAGATGGGTGATCTTATCATAAAAGGAAATCAAATTTGTTAGGCAGGACCTACCCCTCATGAACCCATGATAAATCACAAATGATCAATCGCAAATGCAATTAATAATACTCGTTATCATAGAGACATTTACTGGCCTCCACCAGAAGGAGGATCCGTTGCAATTTTAATCTGGTCTGTACAGAAGATACAGTAATGATAGATCTATGCTATGCAACACATCCTACAGTTATATCACTGATGTGGTTCTGAATGAGTAAGCTCCTGTATTGCAGAAGTACAGCTGATCTCTTACAGCTTTTTAGAGCTATATTGCTTTCAAGGCTTCAGCTCTTATGCCTGCAATTGTTTCACTATATAGTGTGCTCAGAACTACTCATTCATTCAGCTGATGCTGAGGAGCTTCTAATGTGGAATCTCATTGACTTGCTGCCATTGCAGTTTAATTAAACAAAACAGAGGATGGGAGGACAAAATTGCTCTCAGCCCTGATTGCAGGTAAATTAGAACAGAAATTGTCAGTAACTATCCCAAAATTATACATAATACATGTAGCAGAGCTGGAACTGCATCTAAATGTCAAGGTCAGAAATTTTTGGCAAAAAATAGTTTTGCCCAGATCAAATGCGCTTCACAGCATTTTGATAAATCAGACGTCTTGGATTTTGGAGTCAGTGAAGATCCCCAAGCTTACAATGTCCTGGTCTTGAATATTAGCAATCATGCAAGGCCTTTCACATATCTTGCAGTAAAGCTGGAAGTCTGAATTTCCTACCGGGTACAGTTGGTATCCCAAAGGGAGTCTTGCTGTGTAACGTGGCTGGTGTAACATGCAGCAGTGTCTTTGCTGCATCCCTGATCTCAAGATGGTGAACATGGGAGGCACTCTAGAAGATATGCCTTTGAGAAGCTTGGCCTGGACTTTCAAGGGCCATGTTTCCAGTCAGAAACGCAAGGAAAATTTTCAAAGATCACTGACATGTAGTTTGCTAACAGTAAAACCTTATGATCCCCAGCTCCAACAAAGTTGTTCTCCTTAACTGAAAGTTTTAAAACTCCCTAAAATAGATAGACACAGATTGCACAGTTTCCAAGCCTCCACTTGCAGCACTTGAATTCTGAACCTGCAAGTCCTAGGAGACATCCCAGCATCTTGGTTTAGCAGAGCAGTCTTGCTCTTAGGACTATCCTGGGCTAGCTCTGAGGCAGTAGGCTATTCAAATTAATGAAACAAAAGAAAAACAAAAATTCAGGAAAATAAAATGGGAATTAATTTTTATCAGAAATCCTGTCTTCTGGACACCTCTGCTCTTCCATCTCACTGGTTAAACTACAGAAACTTAAGTCTATTGAACTCAGTATGTCTACTCTATGTATCATTCATTTATGGCCAGTTCATAAATAAAACTGTAAAAATTATGTGGGAGATACAAAGAAATATGGTTTTGTTCATGTCTAGCCGAGAAGCAACAATTTGCAGTGGTAATTTTAAGTAATCTATCCAAACTTCTCCTGTTCCCACTTAATCAAAGGATGATCTAGGAACTCTGCATTTTTTGTCTTCCTTAGTGAAAAGATGGGGGATTGCTGCTCTTTATGCAAACAGGTCATCTGCAAAATCTCCCATGTCACTAGGATAAGTTTTTATTCATAAAAGTGACATTTGAGTATCTAATAGCTTTTTAATAGAAATATCTCCAAAATGAACATTAAAAAAAAAAAAAAAAAAAAAAGATTTTTTCTTCAAAGTCTTCGTTTATCCAGCAAATGTCACGTCAACCTTTTTCTTCTGCCTTGTCAACAAATGCTCTTTTCAAACTTACATCTGTTTCATTCTAATATGTAACGTGCTAATCATATTAGAAACGATTCATTTTATTCAGGATGGAAAACTGTTTCTCTTAGCGAGCTCTTATTCATAATTCCACTCTGAAACCTGCAGCAGAAAAAACTTTCTGGAGGATGAAGAAAAGTAGCTGCTGTCTGGCGGTTCTCACACCTCTTTTATAGTGTTTTTTTTTTTTTTTTTTTGTTTGTTTGTTTCATGACTGTTTTGATGATGTAATTTCAAAATATCTGATGGTCTCTCGTGCTAGAGACCTGGCAGATTACAGCCTTCATGTGAAGACAAGTGTAGGATGTACCTCTGCCTGAACACAGCTCAGATTGCCTCTTGACTGGTCAGGGTGCTAAAGGTCTAGTCCTGCAGCCCTCTTCAGATGAGGAGGTGCTAGTGATTGCAAATGTCTATGATGGAGAGAGGAGGGCATGGGATGAGAAAGGGTGACTGTGGGAACACAACGGATAAGCAGCAGATGGGTTGAGGGCTCTTATTTTGAGGAGAAAAAGCAATATCCCACTCTGCCAGCTCAGCCTTTTGCTGTGAACCTGCTCCTTATCTACTGCCACATCAGCTGATATGTGCCAGCATCCCATCTGTAAGAGGACACCTTCTCATTACTGCTGTCCAGATTCCCCAGTACCCATGGAGAGGTCATATCCTAATCCCAACAGTAACACACTTCCATAAACACCCCTCTCCCCTTCCCCCTGCCCCCCTTCTCCCCCCCGACCTAAACATTAAAAACTGGAATACTTTCTACAAGAACCCCCTATTGTAGTAAGTATACAACTCAGTATAACATTTTAAAATCACTACTGTTCCCTTTGAGTTAGCTTTTCTCTCACAATTGTTAGCACAGGTATTAGTTTTAGAGACTGACACAGAGGAAATCATAAAATCAGAGAATGGCTTGACCTGGAAGGGACTTTAAAGATCATCTAGTTCCAGCTCCCCTTCCATGGGCAGGGAAAGAAGTAGAAAAACAATTAAGTTACAAGACCAGCTACGTCATGTCATCCTATTACCTTCCTCAGACAACAAGGAAAATAAGCCTGCATTGATAAATCCCCTCAACTCATCTTCAAATGACCACCTAGAGTTTCTACTTTGCTTTTTCCCTCTCCATTTTTTTCACCTGTTTTTTCATACCTCTTAATTTCCTTCATTATTTAACTCTTGAACTTCCTCATCTCACACTATAAAGTGTTTTAGGAGATCAATTTATGTAAAATAAAGTTTAATGTGCTCGTCACGCAAAATATATTGCATTAAAAAAGAATCTTGCCAAGCATTAGTCACAGCTGTCTCTGATTATCCTGAAGCCTGGAGAAAATAAAAGATAGCAAGTTGGGGAAAAATATTTAATTGGGTAAACTTACCTACCTGCTTGATAACAATAAATTTCCATCTTTTAAATTCTCAGATAAATGCACATGCTTTTGTTAAAAAGCACATCGTTGAACTTCTATCAGGAGACTACTTTTTCTTGTCTCATAGTGCTAATGAAGCTGATTACTGGTCCTGTTTTATATGTGCATCCTGTTAAAATAGACAGATTAATTGCTTACAGAGGACATCCATATGATCTTGCTGTTTATTATTAGCATTGCTGTAGTTTAGAGCCTGTGAACATTTTTGTCACAAAGTAACGACTGCTTTCAGGGACTGTGGCTCTCGTATTTAATTGTTGGCCCCTCTGCTTTTGCACACTGTCAGGTACAGCTGCTGGGATATGTGGATCTTTGATTCAGTATGGGTGGCTGCTTTGCTCTTTTCCACTTTTTGTATTTGAGGATCAAGGATCCTAAGTTAATATTTTAAAAAATATTTGTTTGTGAAATTAGAAGGAATTTTTAAGTATTTTTTTCCATTGACCTCACTTTAGCTACTCCATAGGACTTGATATGAGACAAAGTATGGATTTTAAACTGCATTGAGACAGGTCATTATACATTTAGGAAACTGTCTGAATATGTAATTATGCAATACTTAGTGCCTAAGGACATTCATTTTGGACTGTTGTATAAATAATACTCATTTTTTTATGTCTGTATTATACCATATTTTTAAAGGGATGTCATTTAGATGCCAAAGGACTGAAAGTAAACACCATACTAAGCAGTTTCTAAAAATGCGTCATTGCTTTATTACCCAGTAATTGGTAACAGGACATACAAGTTATTGCATCAATAACAGGCAAAGCCTATAGCTGCAAAATTATCGTTTAGACCTGCTCAGGATAGTGCAAGAGTTAGCACGGCCTTCTTCCACAGACCTGGATTAAATCTCTGTCTCCAAGTCACAAGTGACAATGGGTTTGGCAGCCTTACTTACCTATGTGGGCAGTTGTCCACACTAGAAGCCATGGAGCAGTGTAGGGTGATTGGCACCTCACCTTAGGGAATGGTAGAGGACAGGTTGAACAGTGGGACTGCTGCTTGGGAACAGCCCCCATCTCTGCAGAGATTTGCATTGACACACCAGATTTCAGAGTTTGCGTAATAGATATTGCAGAATGAATGTTTGTTTCTGTTCCTATAACCAGCATCTGATGTACTTTACGTTTCTACTGTCACCAATACCTTGCTTATATTCCTCACTTTGAGACCTGCGAAAACAGTTAAAAATCACAATGTTATAGACAATGTTCTGAATTCCTGGTTCTTAGACAGAGCAAGGTGAAATTTTACTTCACTTTCTTCTACTTTTAAGAAGTGCCCCGATCCCTGTGCCTCTCAGAGCACTTAGAGAAGTAAAACAACAACAACAAAAAAATATATCATTTGTGGAAGTGCAGCAAGACAAAGGTAGGCTGTGCAAACTGATAAGACAACTCACTAGTAATGAGAATTGATATCCTGCTTGCTGATCTCAGTTATTTGTCTTTGCATTCAGGAGCCCTAAACCTCTCAGGATCTTTGCTGGTAGGAACCTACACAGTGCGACTACACAATTTGCAAGTAAAAGACATTGAAGGTGGTCTAGAGAAATGAGAGCCACATGGCAGCTGCAAGAAGATAAATCATTTAAATCTTGCAGTTGCTCAGATTTTCCAGCACTCAGAGGTCTCTTCTCTTGACAAAAATATACAAGAAACAAAATTAATTTGATGATTAATTGTTCTTGATAAGGAAATTATTTTTGAAGAATCATGTTTTGTGATGCCCAGTACTGCACCTACTTCAAACACAGATGGGCATATCAGGCTCTCCGTCTTCCTTTTGCAATCCCAGGCAGCCAGGCCATTTTCCTTTTGAAGAGTGATAGTCAACTTAAAGCCAGCCCCTGAGCAGATGTTATTTGGGAGTACAAGAACAATTCCCACACTTTGGCATATATGGTGCAAGAACTGGTATCACCTGTGAAGGGGGCTGGAGATCACAGGTCTCCATCCATCCTGAAAATCAGAGTAAGAGAAAACGTATTTCTGGAGTTGGGAGCATTGGGCACGCCCTGCTGTGGAGCAGAAGCTCTCATGCAGAGGAACTAGAGGGAGAAGTTGCTGTGTGACTCAGGAGTGCACTGCAAGAAACCTGCCTTCAGCCAAACCCATCTTTTTACCTGTGTGAATTTTGCTTATAACAAGGTTGTGTACTACATTCGTATACCTACAGGTCAGAAAGCAGAATATAGCAATTCAAGATCACTCCCATTTCTGTGCTTTTTCCTTTAAAGTCAAGTAGCCCATATGCAGTGCTGGTGGGATTCTTTCTATTCCTAGGAGATTACAGCATGGTATGGTCCAAAAACACTGTGTATTTGTCATGACAATCAGATTTGTCCATTTGCATCTTTGTGATAGAGAAGGGTTTGTTTTCACGGATTTTGCTTCAGGATTTTCTTCGGAAAGCAGGTGGCTAACTCATACATACAAGTGAAATAGAAGGACAACATGCAATCATTGTGGACAGAAATAAAAATAAAAATAGGTAATAATAATAATAAACAGAAAACCTAAAGCTGTTAGAAATAGCATGCATTTCCAATTTTATGCATTCAACTTATTTGATGCATTGTGAATTTTAAATTACATAAATAAATATGGAGACAGATTAGTATGAACTTCTTTTAGAAAAAAAAATACATGCCTCAGATATATAATTAAATGGCAAACATCAGATATCTCTGAAAATACACTAAGAATATTTAACACTACTATATTTCCTCTATCCATTGTAATACCTTCATGATATATGGAGGGTACATCACAATTTCAAGTGGAAGTTCTTCTAAACCATACATATCATCCTTTTTTATTCCTTTGATTACTCTGGAAAACATAGTGTGAATAAGTATGAAATATCTTCCTACCCTCAGAGGCCTTTATGCAATAAAAGGAAAGGCTGGTGTTGCTTTTACTTATCTCTTTTATTAGTAATATCAGTAAGTTTGCTTCTTCAGAGCTCTAATTTTCAGTGGAACTTAATGGCTTTCCCGGTGAAAATTTAAACAGAAAAATGATTTCATGTAATTCAGAACTGAACTGAAATATTTTCATTTGCTCTACAGATGTGTTTAGTTTCATTTATATTTATCCTATTGTGTTGCATTTGCTTCATAGGAATGGTGTTTTTCCCCATCCATGTTTTTGCCAAACTTCTCTGGGCCTTTGCCAAATGACATTTTCTGTCATATGGTGTAATCTGACATAATTGGTTAGCTCATTAAAATCTTGTGATGGCTGGTGTGTGCTGAGGAGTGAAGATCACCAGAGGAAGATATAGTGTTAGTTGTTTGTTATTTGGAATCTAGATGATTCCCTTAATATCCACCTAGCAGTGTCTAGGTGACATTGTGCCTGCTAGATTCCAAAAGCTCTATTAAAAAAAAAAAAGTCCTCTATATGCAGCCCATCTCTAACAGCCTTTTTGAAAACCTTTCCTTGTCCAAATTATTACCTGCAAACTACTCAACCCATGGCAGGCTTGCTCGTGAAGAAAGAGCAAAAGGAGGGAAAGAGCAGTCATGCTGACCAATGAAAAATAAAACCACAACTTATTATACAATATAAATACATATGTGACTCAGAAAATGAGCATTTGTTGCATGTACTCAAAATGTCTAATGATTACACAAATGTTGCAATCCCTCTTTCCAAAGCAGTTAATGAACAGGTATTATGAAACTGTATAGTCAAACCCAGTTTCTAACACTGCTCATTAAGTGCTGTGTCTGAAGATATCAACTAGCTGCATAGTCAAGGGCTGAAATAGCTGCAAGGGATTGAACAGCTGACAAGTTGTATGTAAACTGAATTGCCAAATCTGTTCCTTAAGATTATTTATATTCTTGTTTAAGTGTGTTCTGACACAATAAACTATTTGCTACAGCTCCCTAGAGTTAACCTCTTTTAGGAGAAAAAAAAAAAAAAAGTAATTTATCATTATCTAGAATCCAGGACAGAGTTTGCATTTCCCTTGTACAGAAAGCATTGTGCGGTGCACCTGAGCAGGATGCTGAGGGAAGGTACTGGTGCTGCAGCCGGCTGCTATGATTGATGTTCTGTGCTTTTTGACACGGACTAGCACCAACAAGAGACCAAGGCAAAACCAGTGCATTCCATTCATAAAGAACAAAATTTATAACAAGATTCATAACAAAACCTCTATGGTAAGAGATTTGAATGGTTTCATCTGTTGGGCCAACAAAACACTCTTCAGTTTAAAAATAAAAATAAAAAATAAAATAGGTTGGTTATTAAAACTCCTTATTTCTACAGCTTGCACAAGTTAAAGAAAGCAAAGTGAAAAGGGAGCAATGGTATTGTAAGCATGCTATATTACAAAATTATTGTGATCGTAGTCACGGGTGGACTGGAGTTTACCCATTACATTCCAGTAGCTCCTTAGCAAAATATGTTTAGCTATGTCAGCATTCTACCTCAGAAAATCTAAGTCCTACTCTGAGTCCCTTGTTTTGCTTCTGGACTTTTTATGAGAATGAAGAAAAAGTTGTGAGAGCTCTAATGGCTTGAAACTATCTTCTTTAAGTTACAGAGAAATTCTTCTAGTTTGGTAGTTTCTTGGGGACCCAAGCTATGTACAGAACTCCAGGAAGTTCCATCTCTTTATAATTCTCATCAATAAATATTCTTTACCAGAAAGACACTGTATTCGGTTTACATAGCAAGGTTTTGGTAGGTTGGTGGGGGGGGAGGAGGAGCGAGGACTGAGAAGCAGCCCTGCAGACCAGGTCAGTGCAGCAGGAGGGCAGGAGGTGCTGCAGGAGCACACAGCGGCAGTTCCCCTGCGGCCTGTGGAGAAGCCCCTGGTGGAGCAGGCTGTCCCCCTGCAGCCCATGGGTCCCACATGGAGCAGATCTCCACACTGCAGCCCGTGGAGGAGCCCACGTGGAGCAGGTGGATGTGGCCTGGAGGAGGCTGCAGCCCATGGAGAGCCCCTGCAGGAGCAGGCCCCCGGCCGGAGCTGCAGCCCGTGGAGAGAAGCCCACGCAGGAGCAGGGGGTCTGGGGGGAGCTGCCGCCCACCCGTGGGGGACCCGTGCTGGAGCAGTTTGCTCCTGGGGGATGGATGGACCCTGTGGTACGGAGCCATGTGGGAGCAGTTCTTGAAGAGCTGCTGCCTGTGGGCAGCCCCTGCAGGATCAGTTTGGGAAGGACGGCATCCTGTGGGAGGGACCCCACGTGGAGCAGGGGCAGAGAGTGACCGTGAAGAAGCAGTGGAGACAAAGCATTAGGCCCCCATTGCCCGTTCCCCTGCACTGCTTGGGGGGAGGACATATATGAGAGTGGACGGGGGGGAAGGGATTTTTAGTTTGTTTTTTGCTTCTCACTGCTCTAGCTCATCAGTAATAGGTAATGAATTACATTAATCTACCTATGCTGAGTCTGTTTTGCCCATGACAATAATTGTTGAGTGATTTCCCTGACTTTATCTCAACCCTTAAGCCCTTTTTGTCATATTTTCTCCCCCTTTTCCTTTGAGGAAGGAGAATGAGAGACCGGTTGTGGTGGAGCTCAGCTGCCCAGCTGAGTAAAACCACTAGACACACATCAAATTATTTTCATGTTTTGCCTAATCTAACCTCTCTGAAATGTAAGAAGATAAACAATAAAACCTTCCCGCTTTTCTAGAAGTCTTCCAAAACTTGATCCTGAGCAGGACTTCTCCAAGCTAAGGCCATGAGAAACCATCCTGGCCACCAGAGATTGCTGTAAGGCAGTGGCACCCCTGGGTGCCTGAACTACCTGCCTCACATTGAACTCACAGATAGAGACCATAAGGAGTATGGTTTCCCATATGGGGCTCTTTTATGCAAAGGGATCGTATGGCTGCTAGCTAAGCTTTTTTTCTTACCATGTAGCACCATTAAAATGCAAAAGCCATAGCATCATAATCAAAAGCAGTATGGTCAAAGAAGAATACAGAAATAAACAAGAACAACAAAAATGAACAATACTAAGCTATGCACAGTATGTACAGATATAAAGCTAAAAAGTAGTAAATCTGTAAGAGGTAAAAAACATATGATGTTTGGCATTTAAAGACAACATTTTAATTGGAATTATTTTGTAACCCAGGATATTTTCTTGTGACATATCTAAAACCAACTAAGCTTTTAAAACAGAAATTATCATTTGATCTGACAGAGTGCACAAGAATAAAGAGTCTGAGAAATACATTTGTCTAATAAAAAAATACAATAAAAAAAAAAAAAAAAGAGCTTCTGGACTGAAAGTTAAGCTTGTAAAACAATTCTAGAGACTTTCCTTTTCTTTAGAAACTCCTGCTTTATGCTTGTGATAGTTGTCTCCCACTTCACACTGTTTCTGAAGAGAAAGGAATGAGAAATACTTGCTGAACAACTAATTTATCAGTCTGACATTACCATCTATCAAAAGTAGAGACCTGCTGTTAGGAAAATCAAGATTATTGGTTCAGGGGTTTTGTTTCCTCTTGTGAAATGAAGGTTGGTGTGACTATGTACATACCTGAGAGATGTCGTGGGCATTTTCAGCCAAAAGTCGTATAGATCACTACTTTTTCTGCAGTCTGCTCTGGCAGTTGTTTTCTTCATTGACTCTGTCTATGACAGTCCTGCTGCTAAGTGCCCATTCCAAGCAGAAGGGATTTGGATTTCTTTTCCTTCACAAGCTATAAAGCAGTCCACCAGAAAATTTTAATACTCAGGTTAATCTTAGATCTTACCATGTATGTTTCAGTATAGTACCTTATTACATATTACAGACTCAAACAGCTCAGGGTTGATGGCAGACAAGATGTAAAGAGTGACATATAGGTGCCTGCATTAACTGTCTTACTGTTGAACTGTAATACAATAGCTGGAAGCCCTGTGCAGTCTCTTCATATGTCAGCAAATTACTATATATGGGCAAATGAGTCTGGCCCTATGCTGAATGAGTTTGTATGTGAAAAAATAGCAAACAAAAACCACTAATGATCAAGAAGTAAGCAGTTTTTGTTTTAAGTAAAACAAAAACAAAAAAAAAAGACATTCAAGGAAGCAATTTTTTAACCCTTTTGCCAAGTAGAGAGATCTGCAAATTTGGCAAAAGTTCAGAAGCTACCATCTCTCTCTGATCTTGATACAAACCTTCTTTTTTTTTTTTTTTTCTGTTTTTTGTTTGTTTGTTTGTTTTCGTTTTGTGGAGGACCAGTTGTGTGTACTGTGAATTTACACATTCATGGATGGAGGAATTTGTTCAATATGTAATTCAGAGTGCTGTGCAATCAACATTCTCTTCTGTACCATAGCAGAATAGAGACAGGTTTATTAATGAAGAGATATAGCTGTGTAATCACATTCAGTCAGCTTGTATCATGCTTGCATGATAGTATTTAATGCAATGATAATACCCAGCCCTTTCAAATCTACCTCCACTGAATTCTAAAAAGAGCGAATTTGCACATTGTGACTTTGGAATTGTATGGATATAAGACATGATGACTTGCCAAAGGTATCACAACACACCACTCAGTGACTAGATTCGAATATAGCTGTTCCCAGATTGTAGTTATATTTCAGAAAACAGTTCTTTTTTTATTACTTTTTTTTTTAATTTGGCCTAACCTGCTATATGAAAAATACAAGACAATTTCAATCTAGTATGAAGATACAAGATATCAAGATATGAAACTAGTCATGTAAATCGGTGGACAGCACAGCCACAGGTAATGATTTGTGCAGGTAAGGAAGGAATCAAGAGGAATCCCTGAAGATCATCCTGATCCAAGTGATGACTTACAGATCCCTAGAATATGCTCATATGATCAAGTATCATGTCTGAAAACTGTATACGCGCTTACTTTCCCTTTTTTTTTTTTTTTTTAAATCATGTTTACAACGAGGCTTTCAAGAATTGTCTTGAGATGTAAAACTCCTTTGAAAACACAAACCTATTCTACCTACCTGCCTGCCGGATTTGGGAGGTTACATTGGAAATCTAAGTGGGTCATTGACTTTGTTAGGAATTGCCACCTATCCACCACATTTAGGAATTTAACAGTTTTTGCATCGCTCCACTTGGAAGGCTGATGATATTTTGTCAGTATTTTTTGTTTAATGTGAATGGACAGAATGTTATTTAATTTATGTGAGAGATTTTGATTGCATTTGCCTTGGCCTTTTATAGTTTCATTTTGAAGTGTTAATATTACAAATAAATGGCATGCTTGTAAGTGTGTAGGTATTACCTATGCATAATTGCTGTAATTGGTTTGCATTGCACAGTAAAAGAAAGTACGTATTTCGGTGCACTGAACATTTCCACTCTGTTGGCCCTCAACATTTTCAGATGCTGGGCACGGCTCTCATTTCACTTCTGTAACACATCTTTGAGGATTCTTCTAAAGAGAGGTTGTAGATGCCTGATAATTATCATTGCTTCCCACAAAAATGGTTGCACTTTAGTGAAGAATCCGTCAAATGAAAAGCTAGAACTGCTGCCATCACAGTGTATGCTAACTCACACAAATAATGGTGGAAGTACAATTCAAGCTGCCCATACAAGATGACATTTCACTAACCATGAAACGTTCACTGTTTGCTAATTACAACTAGCAGGTTCTTAGCAGGCTGATGTTTTTAATTAGAGCTTATACATTAGGAATTTATTTTGATTTAAAGAAATAATAATAATAATGTCTAGAAGTTAGACAGTGCCCTCTCCTGGACAGAGGCTCCCACAGCAGTAGTTTACGACCTGCCCCAAATGTTGCCAATTAGAGAAAATGAACACAAAGAGTGTGTTGCTCAGCTGAAGGCATTTGCTGATTTCAAGACACTAAGTTTTGCTGCAGTCCTTCCTTTCATTCTGGTCTACTCGAAACCATATTGTGTAACAAAAAGTGTTTCCAGTTTAACTGGCAAAAACTTTTGGATTAATTTAGTTTGAATCCATCTGGCTAGAGTTGACAGTGCAACTTTATCACAGGAAGCAGCAGCAACATTTGGTGATATTTATTCTATTTTTTACAAAAATCAACTCAGTATGTTAAAAGCATATGCATTTTCAGAAATAAGGATGATAGAGAAATATTCAGTTGAATTTTGCATTTTAGGTGTTCCTTACGTCTCTTTATTTGTTTATTTCAAGGTCAGAATAATAAATAACAATAATTATTCTGAGAAGCTACAAAGTATCATTTTTCTCTTTATCTTTTATTGATTTTTTAATAAATAAAACACTATTGGTTTCACTTAATAATTCTAACCTCATGCCTCTTGACTTTTCCAGGGTAATTT
Source organism: Cygnus olor (assembly GCF_009769625.2). Classification (NCBI taxonomy): domain Eukaryota; kingdom Metazoa; phylum Chordata; class Aves; order Anseriformes; family Anatidae; genus Cygnus; species Cygnus olor. The sequence continues at coordinate 122,610,612 of NC_049169.1, read as the reverse complement.
TTTGCCATAAAATAAATAAATAGATAGATAAATAAATAAGCAAGCTTACCCAGCTTACCTAAACTGAGACAGAACATTCTCAAGAATTTACAGCATCTCGTATCAAAGGTGATAGAGATGGATTTCCCTAGTAGTTCATTCAAAACATGTATTTAAATTCCTTCAAAAGTAGACTAAAAAACTGTAATAAACCAGCATTTACAAGAAAATTTAAATTAACGGCATGGAAAGACATCTATTCATCAAAACATCTATTCATCAAAACTTTATATTTTCAACTCACTTCTACAGCTTTTTTTTTTTCAGTATAGAAAACACATGAAAATAGTTGCTTAGGATTAACTGTGAGCGATTTCTATAAACTGGCTGACAGGTTTTATACATTAGATTAAACATGAAAAAAAGTACCTCTTGTATTTATTTACTTAAATTTTGAACACTTTCTAAAAATCTGCAGGTTTCTTATATATGGACTACCCACACAGAACAGACAGTCTGTGTGCCAAACTCTGCGTCCTCTGACTACCTACTTAAAAGGTATACTACTGAGAAGTGAAACCTTAGCATACTTGCACTCATACAAGGGCAGCCCTGAAGCTCAAGATATCAAGATGTGCTCTGAAAATACTCTGTTCACTCATAATGTTGCCCATCAGGCAGTCTTTACCTATTGCTTAAATGTGCCCGCAGCTGTGAGCATCTTTGCTCCACCAGGAGAGCTCCTCTGCCTTCTGCAAAGAGCTGTGAGCTCAGGAGGAACAGACCTCCTCATTAATGGTCACAGGCTGGTCGTTAGATGGTCACTGAATCTTTCTTGATGACCTGTTAATGAATTTCCCACTGACTTTTTGTGAAGATTGGTCAAGGTAGATAGTATAGATAATTTATAGCTGAGCACCTGGCATGTTAATGGCCTTTGCTCAGCAAATCTAATTGACACAGTACTGCTAAAAGGAAGTACATCCTTCCTTGTTTCTCAGGTGTAAATATTTCATGTTGAAAGGAAACTTTGGATTCTGTGTTTAAAAATATGTTCAAATATTTTATTTAGGGGGGAAATTATTTAAGGAAAAAAAGTCTTTATCTTACAAACTTTTTTGACACTTTTTCCCCTTAATGCTTTGTTTATTTAAAAAAAAAAAAAAAAAAAAAAAAAAAAAGAAAGATAATATTCACCTTTAAAAGGCTTAGAGGCCTTCACAGTGTAAAAATCATCTCTCAGTGGGTGCCTGTTAGCTGCAAGAGCCTGGAGAGGTCTTAACACCTGTGGTGCTTAATCTCTGTGAATCACAGATAAACTGGCCAGAAACCACAGTCCCTCCAGTTGTGATCTTACAAGCTCTCAAGGGCTAAAAAGTTTCAACTGGGCCTTGACTTGGCGGGAAAGCTGCAGGAAAAGCCCAAGTGGCAATGATACAACAGACAGTAGTCTTCCCTCTAGAATTGGTGATAACGCCATAGGGTTAATTCATTCTTCGAAGGAGCCTGTTTTTGCTTTAGTCATGCAGGAACCTTCTCCCATTTTGAGAGTGATTGGAGTCCACCAATGCTGCGATTGCTAGGCATTTCACAGCCCTGAACGTGTGCTAAACTGGATGACTGTGACCAATATATTCATAATCCTTTAAGGTTTTGTGTTTTCATTTCCACATGTTTGAGTATCGTAGTTAGTTTATATATAAGATATGTAATTGTTGTAAGAAAGTAGGTTTGAATCTGTTCAGATGTCCTGGGAATGCTCAGGAAGATTTTCACATCCCATTACAGGTTTTCATGCCCTTGACCCCCATTAAGTGGTTCCCTAATGCTCGTCTCATTCCCCGCAAATAGCTGCAAGATTGCAAAAATCTCTTCACTGCTTCTAGATGGCACTTCCAGAGTCCTCCTTGTGTTGAGAATGAGGAACTGAGCTTCCAGAAAGGTATCCTGACCATTCAGGAGGTTGTGTTGCAAGGAGGTGGTTTTGCAAAGAGGTGTCCTGACCACTGCTTCCCAGGGCATGCAAACTGTCTTTAGGAAGAGTTTTTGCCCTTCATCTTACATTTGATGACTTTGCTCTAAATGAGATGAAATTATCTAAATGTCGCATTAACCAGAGATTCAATTTCATACCTTTTGATTATGAATGAGACCTTCATCTCCTAGTTTCAAATACTGGGGTATTCCTGTCTTCTTAGCGGACATTGCTGAAAAATGGTGTTGTGGCATGCACTGTAGGTAAGCTTTCTTAAAATGACAAAAAGCAGTTCAGTTCTTACTTTGGTTCTACACCTTTTGTGGTGTGGATATGAGAGTTCACACAAGTTAGAGGAGCAAGATGCTTTCACAGAAAACCATAAATCATTTCAGATAAATAAGATTTATTTAATAATTACTCATCTTCCTGTTACACAGGATCCTGCATTTGTTTCCATAGTAAAAAATAAATAAGATGCTCAAATATTGTCAGAGGTTTGAGAAGGACCATGTACTGACCCAAAGTAGTATATTTTTAAGAAAATACATTGAACCCAGATTGACTTCTCACAGCATCTCAGCAGAGAAAATAACAAAGTAGTATTAACATTATATATGTTGTTTTTTTTTTTTTTTTCATGAGCTGTGGTCAGTCAGCTTTAACATCCTAGGATCAAAAATTGAAAGTGTAAATAAAATATGACTTTGGTCTCAGCAGTAATATCAACTCCATTCCTCAGGGGGGAAAACGCTCCTTAAATCACAACACTTCCTTAAATCACAGTGTAATTATCCATTACAGAAATGCACATAACAGTTTAGAAGGCTTGTTGCATATTAAGACAACTTTGCATCAGTGAATAGATCTTTAACTACGTGGCTGTGTGCAGTACACCTAGTTTTAACCAGTCTTACCCCACACATCCAAAATGCACATGAAGTACCATTTCCATCTCTGCATGTGCTCTAGCTGGAACCCCAAACCCAAGTGGTACTAACACAATGTAAGGCTGCCCAACAAAAATAAACTAAAGTGAAGGCATATTGCACTTTCAATTCTCACTGTATCATAGAATCATAAAATTATAGAATAGTTTGGGTTGGGAACTTAAATATCCTCTAATTTCAGTCCCTGCCACGCGCAGGAGCATGTTCCACTAGACCAGGTTGCCTAAAGCCTCATTCAGCCTGGACTTACACACATCCAGGGACTCACAGCTTCTCTGGGCAGTCTGTTCCAGTGCCTCACTACCCTCACAGTAAGGAATTTCTTCTGAATATCTAATCTAAATATACCCTCTTTTAGTGTAAACCCTCCTTGCTGTATCACTACACTCACTGGCAGACTCCCTCTCCAGCTTTCTCGTAGACTCCTTTTAGGTATTGGAAGGCCACTATAAGGTCTCCTCGGAGCCTTCTCTTCTCCAGGCTGAACAACCCCAACTCCCTCAGCCTGTCTTTATAGGAGAGGTGCTCCAGCCCATTGATAATCTCTGTGGCCCTCCTCTGGACTTTTTTATAACAGCTTCATGTCCTTCTTGTGCTAGGGCCCCAGAGTGGAACGCAGTACTCCACGTGGGGTCTCATGAGAGCAGAGTAGAGGGGGAGAATCACTTCCCTTGACCTACTGGCCACGCTGCTTTTAATGCAGCCCAGGATACGGTTGGCCCTCTGGGTTGCTAGTTCACAGTAACAGCTCATGCTGAGCTTCTCATCAACCAATACCCCCAGGCCCTTCTCTTCAGGGCTGCTTTCAATCCATTCTCTGCCCAGCTTGTGTTTATTCTTGGGATTGCTCTGGCCCAGGTGCAGGACCTTGCAGTTGGCCTTGTTGAACTTCATGAGGTTTGTCCAGGCCCGCCTCTCAAGCCTGTCCAGTTCCTTCTGGATTGCATCCCTTCCCTCCAGCATGCTGATCACACCACACATCTTGGTGTCATCAGCAAACTTGCTAAGGGTGAACTTGATCCCAATGACCATGTCACAGACAAAGATGTTAAACAGCACTGGTCCCAGTACTGACCCCTGAGGAACATCACTAACCACTGATCTCCACTGGAACATTGAGCTGTTGAGCACAACTCTTTGAGTGTGATCATCCAGCCAATTCCTTATCCACCAAGTGGTCCATCCGTCAAATCAATGTCTCTCTAGTTTAGAGACAAGGCTATCACTGGCTATCAGTGTCAAATGTTTTGCACAAGTCCAGGTAGATGATGTCAGTTGCTCTTCCACCAATGCTGTAACCCCATTGTAGGAGGCCATGAGATTTATCAGGCACGATCTGCCCTTAGGGAAGTCATGTTGGCTGTCACCAACCAACTCCTTATTTTCCATGTGCCTTAGCATGTAAACATTAAATAAGTAACTCTTCACATATGTAGAATTTCTGCTCCTACTGCATGTACCTGATGGTTATTTCCATTCATACAGTAAAACATTTCCCAGACAGTGATAACTTAGCAACGGACATGTTTTTTTCTATTGGCTGTCCCTTGGAAATGGTACAGGAAATGACACCCTACAGGAGTCTACCAGCCTCTTTGCAGAAATGTTTGCAAGGCTGAACTAACACAAATGTGATTGCATGTCTGTTTTGCCTAACCTTTACCTATTTTTAAAGAAAACATTGAAATCTTTAGTTAAGTTGGCTATTTTTAAGAAACCATAGTCTTTCATTTGCTTGCAATACCTTGAACACTTGGTGAAACAATACAAAATTGAATCCTGCTCTAATGTAACATTTAATCTCACTTTATTGTATTTATTTTCAGAAAATATATTGAACACCAGATGCAAGACAAGTAGATGTTTTGGGGCATTTCTAACAACAACTGGAAATTGAGGTTCCCTACAGATATACATTGTTTAAATCAACACATCTACTGATTCAAAAATGAATCCTTTTTTACAAATTTTGAAATAACATTTTTCTTCTTTCTATGTAACAGGTGGTTCTGCTAATCTAACCTGCCGAGCTTTCTTTGGATATAGTGGAGATGTCAGTCCTTTAATCTACTGGATGAAAGGAGAGAAGTTTATTGAAGATTTGGATGATAGTCGAGTCTGGGAAAGTGACATCAGGTAAAAGAAAAAAAAAAACATTCAAGCAATATCTTTTTTTGATAGTTAATGTAATACTTGTTATCACAGACTAATTCAGGAATACTTGCAATCTGGACCCCTTTTTTGCAACATCCATTCTTTATCTTTTCAATTTCATCATTAGACAACAGAAAAATGCAGCAAAACCTGATGTTAGAGAGCTGCAAAAGCAGAGTGGTTGCCCAGCTAGCACAGTAGTGTAACAAACTGGGATTTGTATAGCCACTTTTTCAAACTGTGGCAAACTATAGCAACCATTAGCACAGTTAGTAAGAAAAAATAAAGAAAAGTAAATACATCCAGAAAAGCAGGTCAAAAGAAGTTTTTTGAAGCACATAGCCTTAAATAAATGCTGAAGTCTGACTTCTCTTTTTGAATGTTTGATTTCTCTTCTTCAAAGAAAGAACTGAGTTTCCTGGAATGTTATTTGCTCTGTGAGATCCAAGACTCCTGTTATGTGGGCAGGTTCTAGCGGCTGAAATATTTGTTATAGAAAGGATCTGGCAATTCACGTCATGTACTTATCCTGCTTCTAAAAGTGTTACCTCATTTGGAAATTGAGAAAACAGTGTTTTTGTATTGAGAATAACATGCTTGACACAGCTTTCCAACTCATATCCAATATGAAGTACCTACTTGGATCTGAAGAGATTCCTTTCTTATTTACAATTCTGTGTGTGTGTGAATGACTGTGTTTGTATATCATGCATAAACCCAGAAATGAACGCAAAACTAAGCATGGACTACAAAGGAAGTTAAATAACCACAGGTGTATTATCCTCAGTGATTTTCTACAATAGAACATCATAAGTTTATTTCCCTTTCAGCTCTTACATAGGAATTTACTACCTTATCAAAAGACAAGAAATCACACTTGTTTTCAGTTTTAGCTTGGAGTTCTTCTGTATAATTAAATTAAGGAAGAAGCTTCCTTTACCAAAATCAAGAAGGTCATATAGACATTCAAGGTCTCTGTGTCCCCAGACATAGGCAAAATGGAGGCATATTTCACCCCAGTGTATATCAAATTTATTTTATAAAACTCAGGACAAATACACTTAATTGAACAAGACAACTAGATAAGCTACATTTCTTATATAAAGCTCTTCCCAAGCCTTTCAACCAGACTTGGCATTTTGAAGGCTGATGAAAAGGTGTCAAAAACCTCTTTACAACTCTCTTGTTTTGTGGAGGGGGGACCCAGAAGACTGTTTTCCACTGCTTTTGTCAGGTGTGAAGTGAAGGAGCAGTCTATAGCAGTTTGTCACTTGTTTTGCTGGGTTTCTAAAACCACTGATGAGATTGCTAAGAGGGAAAGAAAGAAATTGGAAAACAGCATTAAGCAGGTCTTTACTTTTCCTTAGTATCTGTTAGAATGAGTGTCATCTGGCATTCCAGTTCCTTCTATTGACTTATAATACATAGTCAAATTTTATAATCACAAAATATTTTTTTAATTCAGTATACAAATAGTGTATTTCGTCAAGACTCCTAGTGTAATCCAAAACCTGAAAATAACTGTGTTTCACTTTTCTCTGTTCTAACATTTCAAGACTCTACATATTACTGATCAGGGCCTCCATCCGAGTACAATAATATGTTATCAGTGTGCACATCATCCTGCTTAAATACAATTAACTGTAGCTCTCATTAACATTTACAAAGCCAAACCTCCTCATTAGAAGTGAGGAAGAAAAGTGTGTGATATAATTTAATTAAGATTGCATCAAACCATAACCAAATTTGAAGCCAAAGAGTTGTGAATTGTAAGTAGCAATATTATGTCATGATTATCTAATGCTCCACTGTGATACAAGCAGAACAGAAGATACGATTTCTTTTTCCTTAGGGTTCTCAAGGAACATCTTGGGGAACAGGAAGTTTCTGTCTCATTGATTCTTGACTCTGTGGAAGAAGAAGACCTTGGCAATTACTCATGCTATGTTGAGAATGGAAATGGACGCCGTCACGCCAGTATTCTTCTGCATAAAAGGGGTAAATATGCAGGTCCTCACCACAAAATGGTACATTATGGGGGTGGTCAGTTTGGAAAGCTTCCTTTTTATGAAAGTATGTGTTTCTGAGATATTAATAGGCACTGATTGTTTTCCCTTGGCATTCATACCACTTCCAAAATAAAATATAAAGGCTGCTGTTTATTCTGGCTGTCACCAGGATAAATACAGTAACACCTTTTAATTATATTTCTATAACAGATGCATTTAATAGTTTAAAATTTTAAAACTAATAAAGGCTCAACAGAGAAAAAAAATAGTAGGAAGTTACAAGTAATAAAACCATAATCATTTTCTTTAAGAAATAAAATCAAATATTAAAAAGGCAAAACAAATACATTCTACTTCTATCAGTAAAGTCACCTAAACTTCATCGAATCACAGAATGGTTGAGGTTGGACGGGATCTCTGGAGTTTGTCTGGTCCCAAACCCCTGCCTAAACAGGGGAACCTAGAACAGGTTGCACAGGACTATGTCCAGGCAGCTTTTGAAAATCTCCAAGGAGGACTCCACAGCCACTCTGGGCTACCTGTACCAGTGCTCTGTCACCAGCACAGTAATTGTTTCCTAAAGTTCAGACAGAGTGTCCTGTGTCCACTTTGTGCCTATTGCCTCTTGTCCTATAGCTGGGCACCGCTGAAAAGAGCCTGGCTCAACCCTATTTTCACCCTCCTTTCAGGTACATATACACATTGACAAGATCCCTCTGAGCCTTCTCTTCTCTGGACTTAACACTGCCAGCCCTCTCAGCCTTTTCTCAGAGAGGAACACCAAAGCCTTATTCATTTCTCTAGCCCTTTGTTGTAGTCTCTCCAGTATGTTTACATCTCTTTTGTACTGGTGGGCCCAGAGCTTCCCTCCACCTGCTGGCAACACTTTGCCTAATACAGTCAAGAATACCATTAACTTTAGTTGCAGCAAGGGCAGATTGCTGGCTCATGTTTGACTTGATATCCATAGGGACCTTCAGGTTATATTCTGTAAAAATGCTTTCCATCTGGGTGTTCCCCAGCGCATACTGGTACCCATGACGGTTCCTTCTCAGGAACTTTGCACTTTCCTTGTTAAACTTCAACAGTTTCTCATCAGCACATTTTTCCAGCCTATCCAGGTCCCTCTGGTTGGCAGCACAACCCTCTGGCCTATCAGCCACTCCCCCCAGTTTTATGTTATCTCCAAACTTGCTGATGGTACACCCTGCCTCCTTCACTCAGATCCAATATTGACCACTGGGGTATGCCACTAGTTGCTGGCCCGCAATTAGACTTTGCAGTATTAATCATAACCTTCTAGGCCGAGCCAATCAGCAAGTTTTCAACTCACGTCACTGTCCATCCATCCAGCCCACAGGAGTTCCTGCATAGTCTGACTGTGGACATTTTCCTTCTAACACACTTGTGTAACACCAACATTTTTCAAGTGAAGACAGAAACATATAAGGATCTTCCTATTTCTACTCACCACTCACATTCCATTACTTCAGCCTAATGTCCACAGGGATGGAGATAATTATGGAAGGGAGGAGAGTCTCTTGCAAAGACAGGTTCTGATATTCACTTTGTTCACTTTACCTCCCAGAGGGTGCTCCATACGCCTAGGCTTGATGCTCCCCACACTCATGAAGCATCCCACTGGTTTAAGAGAGCAAAGAACAATCAGCAGCAGTGTCTGTACTTTGCTGTCATTACTGTGCTTTTTTTAGTCTGTAAATGTTCTTCTGGGTTCTTCCTACGGTACTGAACTAGTTGTTGCATCTCAATTTATATCAAAGTGGTGAAGCCTTCCCTAATTTTAGTCTTGTGACATGCAAAATCCATCCTAGAGCCATAAACCCAGACAGTGTGATTCATTTATTTAAATATATTTTTGTGTACCCCCAATTATTTGAAAAGAGCTAATTCAAAGCCCTTTTTCTGAACACTTCTCAATCTTTCTTATGAGATGTAGATGTAAATAAATAGATGTTCCACTTAGCGTGGTATTTGGAATATTTTCTTGAATTTACTGAAATGGAAAATTAACTTATTAAGTAATTGAACTGCAACAATTTATCAGGTGGTAGCCATGTACCTTAATTCAGATATATTTGAACCCAGGGCAACAACTTTAAAAAACAAACACTCAAGTTCAATGTGTTGTCTTTAATAATGAAGTTAGTACATAGAGCACTGGAGATATAGAATTTTAAGGCTTAAATTACTTTGAAACCAATAATTAACTGACTGATTTTTAAGTCATGTGCTGATGGTGAGTCCTTATTTTCCCCTCCATACAAGCAATAACACCAAGACTGACATGACATGTAACTAACTTTTTTGTTCTGTGACCATCATATCTTTAATCTATCAGTGTATATATAAATTTTTGGAAGGGTTTACTTTCCTTCCTCCCTTTTTCGGAGAAATCAGTATGTCAAACATATCGCAGTATGTGGTCTCATGATGCACGATGACATGCTTAGGAGGAAGTAATCTCAATATTTAATTGCCCTTATAAATAGTAAAAGATAAAATAGCAAGAGCTCCCACAAAAGATTAAGTAAGACTGAATCTGAAATTGTGATTTGGAAACAAAATCCATTGTGCCCTCAAAAAACAAAAGGTACTTGTTACAAGCCTTCTACATACTTTGCATGTTGACAACTGTTTCAGTGAAATGATAAATTAACCATGACAGATAAAAATTTGAGCTTGTCTCTCAGGTCTCCTAGGAAGAGGAGCTTTGCACTGCTGGCTTAGTCTCCTGTATATCACCATGACAACATTTCGTGTTAGGTTTCCCTGTTTAGATGCATATTTAGTCTCTGATAGGAATGAGTTAGCTGTTTATTAATTTTTGATTATTTGCTCACTTAGAACAATAGGGACCTAACATTTAGGTAAATTTGCTTCCTGAAACTAAAGCATTTGCAGAGGTATTAGTTTTTCCTGGTTTTCTAGTTAGAAATCTCTCTTTTTCATTGGTATAAGCAAACAGAAATGGTGAATTTGGAATGTTCACTACTTACCTGAAAACAAACTGATAAATCACTCTTAAACTTCATATGTGGTACATTATCACTCAGATCAGAAGGGACAAAAAAGCAGAAAGCTCTGTTACTGGACAAAAAGTGTTCGTGGGAAAAGAGGTATTTAGAGCTAAATGCTAGAGTGGGGATTCAGGTATAAAATGTAAGCCTTTAAAACAACCTTCTGCCTCTTGCTTTGCCCTGCTCAATATATTCTCTGTAAACATGAACTTCCAGTGGGAGCTTTTGGGTATGCCCACAATTACACATCCTGAAAGGACAAATAGTTAAGAGGCTGAATCACCAGCAAACACCTACATGCATCTTTCTTACTCTTCACTCCAGTCTGTCCCAGAAGGGAGCCATTTACCTCACAGAAAATGAAAGCAGGAGCTGGTGGCAGTCCCTTCACATGCCAGTGCCCAACATGAGCAGCCAGGGCAAGAGGGCTTCTGCTTTTTCCTTGATTTGGTCCTGGAATTGAAACCCTGAGCCTCCCACCTTATGAAAGAAAGTTTAGGGCAAGAGCTGTGCAGGAAAAGCTACACTACATTAGGCATCCAGCTTCAGACAACTGCGGTCCAGGCATCTCCCTTGAGCCCAGGTACCAGCAGTCCCCATCTCTGGCAGTTTAGCCCCAGTTTCCTCCCAAGTTCCTCTTTGTGACTGCCAGTGCAGAAAACCTATGATCAGTGTTTTTATGCAGACAGCTAACCATTTCTAGATGCCTAACTTTCCTCAGATGCCACGCATAGGAAGCATTTAACTCAGAGCTAAAGGCAGTAGAGCATTTTAAGTATAGCAATGCCAATGCTGTTTCCTCCTCTGGTCCATTCCTACAAAATTTGTCCAAAAATAATCAGCAATAGAGAGCGACCAGAACCCAGGAGATCTAACTTTCATTCTCTTCCTCCAGCTGTTGATCAAATTTCTTTCTATCATTTTTACAATAATAGAGTTACTTGCTCTTCTGTGTGAACAAAAAAGATCTACTTGTTACAATCTGAAGCTGATTTTGTTGTTTAGTGATGATAGCTGTCATCGATTATCTGTAGCAGTTACAGGTCAGTCTTCAACCAGATAGAGGAACCTTCTAGAAATTAATATTGAGAGTGGTACTGACAGTAGCTAAACACAAATTTATTAATGACAAACTACATACTGCAGAAGATGTAAGGGGTGGATCATACACTACAATTCTATTTTTTCACAGGCTTTTAATTCAAGAAGACAAGCCCATACGTAATAAATAAAAATATAATGCATAAGAAGAAATAATGTTCTTCTACAATATTGCATCTTCTAAACTATGACTTTCATGCTGGATCAAATCCCTTGTGGTCTCATTTAATTGTAAACTTAGGTGGTAATACAGATTATTATTTAATTTTGTGGCTATTTCTGTGGAAATTCTTGTCTGCGTGTCTGCAAATAAAATACCAATGCAAAAATAATCTCAAATTCTATGCTCTCCTAAGTTCTGAGTTTTTTTTTTTTTTTTTTAGTTTTTCTTATTTTAAAAACTAAATAACATATTTATGGTTTTCATGGGACACCCATCAGACCTGTGGGCAGGTAATACACTTTACGCATTTTTTTCAAAGTATCTCCTTCTTTTTCTTCCATTTTTTCTCAATGTTGTCTACTTTTCTGTCCTGTGCCTCTTATATCCTGGGTCTGTTTTCTTCTGTCATAGGGCATCTATGGGGCGCTTTGACCCTAACATATGTAACTGAGGGATGGTTAAAACAACTTTTAAAGAGTTTTACTAAAATATATTGTTTAGAGGAAGAGTTATTCTATTTGAATTTGCCCATGAGAATGTATGTTTGAAATTAAAGCAAGTTATTTTTTTCCATAGGAAATGCTTCTTGAGGAAGAATTTAAGTAGGCATACTTTAAACTCTTTGCCTATGAACACATAAACATTGTATTAATATTTCCAAATACTGGAAGCCAAATTATGAATAGTAGGAAATTCTGAATATTCTTCATCCAGTTATTAATGGTAATAGAATTGCTGAGAAGCACCTTAAATTACTGTGTCGTTCACATATTAATGTAAATCTGTTTTATAATGTCAGGACTTGAATAATCTAAGTTTTTGATTTCATGAGCATTTTCAATGACTAGACACAACTTCACAAAGCAGTAGTCATGAGTGACAATTAAAAGAGAAAAGAAACAACAGTTATCATCTAAACTCCATGAAGAAACCACAGGAGTTACAGTTCCCTTTGCCATAATGCTTCATGATGTTTCGGAAATTTCTGAATTGGCACTCATCATGTGAGATACGAGAGCAATGAGTTTCATATTACAACTTCTGTTAATTGTTCTTAATTAACTGAACATTTCAGCAAAACTCTTAAGTCTCAGTGGAAGCAAAACTTTTGTAAACCACAGATCCATTTGGTTTGCTAAGACGTCACACATGTATATCTTCCAGCATATAAGGCATTCAGCTTTTGCTCTGTACTGTAGGATAAGCTGTTCTGAGTTCCTCTCTAGGTTTTAGAATTGAAAGTGAAATTTGATTTGATTTGATGTGAATTGATTCCTCCCTCCCCAACCATTAAAGAACCCATCATAGGCCATTAAAGAAGCCTTCAGGTTGTCTTGTTCTGAGCAGTGCAAAGATTCAGTACATGACACAGGAACAAAGGTGCATGACACGGGGCTTCCTGCCTTCTTTCCCCAAGCCTAACCAATAATGACTGCTCTTTTTACACTCAATCTCATCTAAAATCAGTAAATTAGTTGTGTACTAAAGAATGTTTCTGTCTGTTTGACAGAAACTCTTCATAAAACTCTTTTCTTCATCAGTAAGGTTTCTATCCTTTAGAAAACTGGAGTAAGACATCTGCAATGAAAAGATTAGTCAGATTACTTAGCATGTGCCTAAATCCAGCTGTCCTCTGAAGAGGTGTCAAACAAGTTGGTTTGTTAAACAGATTTCTTTCTAAAACAGCTTTTGTTCCACTTTTATCATAATTCTTTTTATATAATGTCTATGTAAGTTCTTTTCTAACCCTGATTGACAAGGAAGAAAATATTTTAAAATAAAATAACACAAATTGTTCTTATAAACCATTCAGAGCTAAATTATTCATTAATGCTATCCTTAGGAAGAAATGTAAACAGTATGTTTTATGATCTTACATCCTTGGAACTTGGTACTATATTTTTCCCCACATTTTGGCACCTCCCAGTGCTTCTTACATTCATTTCTTTCAGCAGATCTAAAAGAAGTAATTGTGTGGGATGTCTGATTTCTGTAGCACAATAAGCAAATAGAATCTCTCCTAATCAGTAAGGTTTTAAGTCATATAAAATTTATTTGCAGAAGCTAACTAGAGATTAATTCAAATCTGCATAATTATGACTTTTTTTCTTTCAATTTGAAGTATAAACTGCCTTTAAAATGCAGTGTAAGTATAAACTGCCTTTAAAATGCAGTGTTCTGTATTTAAATCTAGTAAACTTCAGTAGTGCTGCAGCATCTACATTTTTTTCAATCTTGTCTTCTCTTGAGCTAACATACTCAAGACCGTAATTATTCTTCTGCTGGGAACAGGTATTCCATACTTCTCAGGAAGAATAAAACTGTCATCACTAAGAATATACATTCTATTATTACAAATTATTTTCTCTAGTCCAGTAACACTAAGATGTCCAACAGAACCACAGCTTGGATATGCTATCTGTTGTACTAATGAATAGGTCAACAAGATCCCCAACTTGTATTGGCACTCATCCATACATATATGGAGTATGTATTATATATTGATCTAATAAATAAAGTGAGATAACTGTGTCTCAATAGTTCTGACAGATAAAATGAAGCTACTGCATTGAAAAAAAAAAAAAAAAATTGAACTATAACTATAACCAAACTTACCCACCTTAAGTCAACTCTGCAGGCATTTACAGGCCTATGTGGCCTATGCTGGCAGAAAGTATAAGCTTTGTGCTTAGAGATGATTTCATGATCAAGCTAATGAACATGCCAAATCTGCTTCTACTGGTATCAGAAGTATTATTATTTCAACGATATCTATTAGTGGTTATTCACAACAGTATTCATAAAGCCATCTTTGTTCCTTAAATACAGATTTATTTTGCTCTTTGAAACAAATGAAAAAATATCAAAAAGCAGAAAATAGTAAATATGTATACATATACACATACTGTGTATGCATATGCTGTGGAAAGCTGTGGTTCAATATGCTATATTTCTATGAAAGATATCTCTGTATAAAGATATTGCTTTATAGCCATGCTGTATTCAGAAAAAGGAAAAAGAAATCATACTTCTCCATTTTTTTAACTATGAGTATGGTTTTCTTTCTTCCCAATCTAATCTCTCTCTTCTTTTTACTGATGATGTCTAAAATGAGATTCAGATGACTATTCCTTTTCTAGCTGGCCTCCTCCTTCCTTTATGGGTAAGAAAACTCTTTATAAACAAAACTACATCTGATGAAACATTGGTCCTGCACTGGTTATCAGTATCTGTTTTTTTCCATTCTCTCGGGCATCATCATAGAAAATAACAGTGGAGAATTTTAGTAAGCATTATCTTTACCTGCTTCCTTTCCAAATTATACCCATTACCTTTATGTTTCACTTTATAATTGAAGCCTATGAACATATATCTAGACAAACTAAGAACTGAATCTAAACAAGCCTTTTAGCTTTATTGTAAAATTGTCCAAGACAAGCAGAGAATGGAAATGAGTCTAAGACACAAAGTTGCAGAGATTTATGTGGGATAACCTGAAGCTCTGTGAATAGTCCTGTTGACTTCAGAAGGATTACTTATATTCTGTGAAGTTATGCAATCTGTGTAAGTGATTGCAAAATTGAAACTTTAGATAGACTGTAATTGGATTTTGAAAAAGCCTCAGAAAGTTAATACGCAGCTATAAATCACATGTCCTTGAAGAGTTATAAATCACACACACAAAAAAAAATGTTTGAAACATAATTATTTTTCTAGGTAGCTCAACTGTATACGGACTAATGAATAGAACACGATTAATTTGAAATCATCACAGATCATTAAATGTAAGGTTTCTGAAGCATGTTGTATAAGTCATGAGGTATGAATCTTTGAAAGCACTCTTTTATTTACTTTCTTGTTACAACTCCAGCTAAGTGAATTACCTGCTTTACACAGAGAAAGGAAGTTTATCAAAAATTGAAGCCAGGTAAAGATCAATGATATATCCTACAAATTTGCCTAATGATTAGGATAGCATCGTTATAAAATGAGTACATTTATTTTTATCACATCATGCTGAATATTTAGAGAGGACGTGTACTTTGTTTTAATTAGCATTTTCTTTCATTGGGTTGCTGGGCCAAAACCTCCTGATAAGGAAAAAAAAAAAAATGTAGCCATTGGTCAAACTGCTTGTAACAAATCTTGTTTTAAATCGAAGCTATTTATTCAGAAACCAATCTACTACTGCAGCAGTAATCAATGTGTTTTCCCTTGGAGTAGAACTGTTCCTGTGCTACTGGAGGACTATTGTTAATTGCCTGTAACTAAATGATTGCTGTGCTTCTGAATGTAGCTCCTTGGCACTTGCTCATTTGTTGTGTTTAACAGAATGCCTGTCCCCCTAAGGGTTAGCCAAGTAATTTTCCTCTACTACTTTCTACATTCAGCCTCAGCTCCTTAACGAGGGCAAGGTCTGTAATTTGAGAAACGTAACACAGAGGCTAAATAGGTTTTAAAAGGTTTGCACTTTTTGTCTCTCCCCTCTGATGTGGAATTGTGCTGAAATTGAATCTTTTTAGCGTGCAGCCACTACAGGAAACTTGAGTTTCATCAGGAAAAACAGATCACACTTCAAAGGGAGTGCAATGCCTGCTGTAGCAATCGTGTTCAAACTGCAGTGCAGAAGGCAGAATAAAGCAGCACAAAACAATCATGTTTCTGCAAAGGCAGCCTTACACTCTATCCTTGCTATTCCACCTTTACTACATCCTTGCTGTCACACACATCACCAACAGCCACATAAGACACCTTTCAGGAGTAACCTCTCCCAGGTAGGAGTCAGAGCCCTCCTCTCCACCTCACAAGGGGAAAACCAGACTGCTTCTGACTCCTTCAGTTCGGCATAACACCGGGTGATGCTCTTCAAAAAATTCCCAAGGCAGCTCAAAGCTAGATGGTGCCCCTGTACAGCATGCTTTAGTAACCTGCAGTTGCACTAGCTTGAGGCCTGAAAGCAAACTGTTTAATGTGGCACTGTGCCCAGGCTAATCTGTCCTGCCCTTCACGGCACTGCACAGACAGGGCTGCACTAGTTTCTGTTCTCTGGGGACTATCTAAGGCTTTTGCACGGTGGTGTGTAAGGATGGCTAATTACTGTATCTCTCTGCCTTAAGACCCTTATGAACTTCACCTGAGACAGAGAGCACGTATGCGCTGATACATAGCTCAGCATGGAGGAAAACACAAACTTGCTATGCTAGAAGGAAAGAGCAAAAAACTTACTATGGAAACAATTCTGTTTAAGAATCATCTTCCCCTTGTACTCATACGTGAACATGATGGGCAAGGCAGCATCAGAAAAAAAGGCAATTTCTAGTACTTTCCAAGGTGACTTAGAGAATTTTGTTTCTTGATCTGCTTGCCTAATAGGTTTACGACAGTTTCATGTATATTCAGATAGACTTTTTTTTAAAGAAAAAATACAAGCATAGCCTTGAATAATTTTATGGGGAAAATAGAACCTAAGAGGGACTCTTTGATGGCAAAAATGATGCAGTGCATTTGTCTGATTTCATGCACAATGATAGAGAACAGGTAACTAACTACTGCAGTTATTTTTTCCATTTAATCTCAAAATCATTAATTTAGGAAAAACTTTTGTTTTCCGGCTGTATTTCCGTCACTTTTAATGAGTCACAACAGCAGGCACATAAATATTTTGTACCTAGCAACCCAACATATTAAAAACTGTTCTTCTAGTTCCTATTAAACAGCTGCATCACCTGTAATACAAAATGATATACAGGCTATAGTAAGCCAGTGCAGAATAATTTCCATTTCCATTCATATTGTAAAATACTGTATTACTTGCATGCAAACATTATTATTTTTTGGTTATTTTTATTAACATTCCTCTCTCTGGACCAGAAGACAATTGAAAGTCTGAAATAACCATGCCAGTCTTGAAAATATCTAACACAAAGGAGTTTCCAGCACAGTTTTGGAAAGAATGACACAGAATATAAATGCCTTTTTATTTTACTTTATTACAGTTTTAGTGCCTTCTAGAGAGCAATGAAATCATCTTACAGTTGCCTCAAAATAATAAAAAAATGTGTGATTCTCAGTAGACATAGTCAAAATAAATGGAATTGTCACTTTCTCCTATAACCTTTTATTTCTCTAATTGAATTGTATTGTGCTGGAGTGTCACGTCTGCATAACCACAAAAGCCAAAAAAACGGGGCTACACTGCTTCACTCAGACAGAACCTGCCCACTGGAAGAGTATGGTGTGAAAGTAACATGAACAAAGCTTTCTCCAGCACAGATATTATGAAGCAAACTGCATAATTTAGTTTTCCAAGATTTGATTTCTTGGCATTCCTCAGAACCGAGTGATATTGAAAAAATATAGATGATCTTAAGATATGCCATTTATTACTCATTTCAAGTTACAACATTTCTAGCAACAATCCCACTGTCCTTGTCCATTGCTAGTTTCAAGATGATTAGCAAAGGAAAACTAGCCACAAAATGGATGCCACATAGCTGCATGAGTTTTCTTGAGTGTGCAATGGTTAAGACAAGGGGGTTGAAGGCCCATGATGACATATTACTTATTCACTGATAAGTGACCCCACTGAGGAGATTGCTGTTATTAGATGTGGCTACGTTTGACTGGAGTCGCCATCCTCAAAAGGGAACTACATAGCATGAACTCAATCCTCCATGTGAATCTCCAATGGCAGACTGCAGCAAAGGCACAAAAGAGGAGGGATCATGGTCTGAATGGGGACATCAGGACTGACAAATTGGGTTGGTTTTTCAATGGCTAACCATAAAGCAAACCCTGTTTGGAGAAAGACAAGAGAACAAAAATGAATTGCAAATCGCTGGGAAACTGTGTCAAAGATATTTACATATAACCGAGATGTGAGGCTTTGGGATTCCTTGTATAATTTGTCTTCGCATCCCTCAAGCTATTTTTTCTTTGCTTTTTTTTTGTTTGATCGTTTGTTTTAGGAAGAAAAAAAAATCCTTAGTTTAATTGTAGGCAGTAGACTAAAACTCATCCAAAACCAGATCTTTTTCTTATTTCTGTGTGGATTAAAGGAGGAAATGTGTTTTAATTATAATCCACAAAAAAAGAAATATTCACCTCTGCTTTCATTGGAATGTCAACATTTATATGTGTAAAACAAACCGTGATATATCCACAGTGAGAGAGAGAAGGAAGAGGGTTATCAGATCTCTCTTTTATATATATGCACATACACATCCCAGCAACAGTTCTTGTTTCAAATGAGCAATCCAGACACAGTACCAGAGGAAAAAGGATGTTATTAAAGGAAAAATGTTCCTATTGTTATTTTTTCAAGGGTTCTTTAGCTAATTAAAAAAAAATAAAATAAAATAACCCTCATTTTTTTTTACTGTTTAATATAAGTAAGGTCTACTGCTAATCTTTCTCTGTTTTGGAATGTGTTTGTTATTGCATTTTGTAATTCTTTGCAGAGCTGATGTATACAGTTGAGCTTGCTGGTGGGCTTGGTGCTATTCTGCTGCTGCTTGTTTGTTTAGTGACTATCTACAAGTGTTACAAGATAGAGATTATGCTCTTCTACAGGAATCATTTTGGAGCCGAAGAACTAGATGGAGGTAAGGCAGCTTTTCAGTATGCTTGTCAGTATGCAGTGTGTGCCTGTCTTCTATTCTCTTTACTAAAGCCCAAGTTTAATTTCAGTTTAAGATGCGTTAACAACTACAATTTTTATTCCTCACTGCATTAGGCACTGACTTTAATACACTTTCCTCATGCAGCACATTAGCAGCAGTGGCTGCTTAGCTGATGTACATGCTACTCTCTGATCTCCAGGCAACACCCATGTCTTTTAGATTCATACTCCCAACACCAAATGAAAGCTACCAGCATCTATGCATTAAAGATTTTCCCTTTCTGACGGTGCCAAAAGGCAGTTTCACTTTTCCATAAGGAAGGAAGCATATTCCTAATTGCGTTCCCCAGATAGGTAGAGGTTGGAGTGAATCTCAATTTACTCCTTGTTTAAACTGATCAGTCTCAATAAACTGTGCTGAGTGTTTGGGAATGCAATTAGCAGTCTATTTTCTTGACTTCACTTAATCACTGAGAGAGCAGCTAATGGTCATTAAAGTTGTTCTGTGATTCAAGAACAGCCAGCTTAAACAAAAAGTAGTCTGCAATGTACGCATGGCTTGTGTCAAACACATACATGCATTTTGTTTTCTTCAGTTTTTAAGCAATGAGGAAAAATGTCTTTTCTGCCTCTAGTTCTACTAA
The DNA here is from genome assembly GCF_009769625.2 of Cygnus olor. Classification (NCBI taxonomy): domain Eukaryota; kingdom Metazoa; phylum Chordata; class Aves; order Anseriformes; family Anatidae; genus Cygnus; species Cygnus olor. Next base: position 122,590,978 of record NC_049169.1, on the reverse strand, counting down.
TCAAAACTACTATTGGACAGCAAATTTGGTTGAGCTGCAGGCTCTGATTACTTAGGTTTGGTTTCCTGGGTCAGAATTCCTGATGTTTTGTGCTACCACTATGTCTTTGGTGACAGGACCTTCCTTTTTTACTGAAATACTGCTGAAAGTTATTTTACAGTTCAAAGTAATAGCCTGTGGACAGAAGCCACTGTGTGACATATTATAATAAATACATACTGATAAACAAGCACTGGCCAAATCTGTAACTGATAAGGGAGAAGAGCAGCAGCAAAATTAGAGGTCCTTGTGTAAGGGAAAGAATTCCATATTAAGATCACTAGGGAATGACCCACTTCTGCCTCCAATCTAAAAAAATGCAATAGGGTCCAAAATAGAAAATGCTTAGAACAACAATGAGCCTAAGTACATTAAATTTTGTATCTTTCAACCAGATTTACAAAAAGGATGCATATTAATACAGCAGCTCAATGGGGGAAAAAATCTGGTTACTTATTTTACAAAGGAGGAAACTGAGGCCCAGTAGGACCATGATTCATGAAGGATTTTGGCAGACGCAATTTTTTTCAGGAGCTGAGATCTTTCCTTTTCCAAAAAGTAACCCCCAGTTTAAAGGAGCATGCTTACTTGCATGTGTGAATTTAATAATAATCATATTATAATGTGAAAAAAATAGGTGGTTTAGTTAATAATTGTTTAAATAGATGCAATTTAATGTTTTCTCTCATTTTCAGGAATTCTTACTTTTACTGTCATTGTTTGTTATCTCAAATCTCTCATATTCATTTGCAGATTTACTCTAGCAAGTGTGACACACTTGTCTCTCCCTTCTCCCATCTCTAACATCAGTGACCTGGGAACAAAAGCATCTTTATCACCCCTTTTAAACAACAAAAAATGAATCCCTCAGGGATAGTATTCTGGGATTCAAAAGGAGGAAAAATAATATCCATACAGTCTGTTTTTTTCTGAGCAAATTTCATTGTTTAATAAGATAAAACATGGATTTTCCTTAGATGATCAATGCAAACACTCATAGTTTGGGTGCTTGGTTGTGGTAATACACCAAGAAAAATAACACTTGCAGATTCTCCAAAAAGAATACTACAGCTTCTACTGTATTCAATATACTAGCAACACGGATAAAACCTATCGTGCCAATGGATTTACTGCAGCTGGGCTTTTACTCTGTCTCTCTCACTTAAGCTCTTGCAGAAACAGGAAGACAGTGACAAAATGCCCCCACAGAAGACCTGGCTACAGTTTGTGTGGAAATAAATTGCAGACCTACATTCAGGTTCTTTCCTTTGGCTTTGCCTGTTACTGACAGGTTCAAAATGCTGAATTCTAAAATCTTCTTCTAACCTAACCTCCTGTAGTGCAACACCAAAACACCCATGTTCTATTCATAATTTACATTATGTTCTGGCATACTTCAGGATAGCATGTAGATAAGCAAACATCAAAATATCGTAGGCTTTTTTTGTGTGTGTGTGTTCACTATATTGTATCCAAAGAGGATTCAAAACACTTTAAAAGCGAGGTCCAATTAAATTTTTCAGTTGAAAATCTCTTTTAAAATGCAATGCTTCATTTCTTCTGTGATCAGAGAACAAACCCTTCAGGATGTCAAATCTCATCACAATTTCTTGTTCCTTTCCAAACCTTAGACAATAGTTTTTCCTCATACACATTTCTGTGTAGGTATGGGTAAATTGCGAGAAATATTTGAAAATGGAGTATTTAACCCTTACAACTAACATAATTTATTACTTTCTCTAGTGTTCACAAATGCTGATTTCTCATTTCTCTAATTTGTAGCTTTGAATTTCACATCTTCCCTCTCATCCCAGGGCATCTATTCTCCTGCTTTTTTCTCTCTCCGGCAAACACTTAATCTCAGCCTTGCCTTTATTGTCTCATGGGAATGTACACTGAAGCCTCCCCTTCCCACACTTTCTTTCCTTTCCTACTAAATTAGAACATAATCAAATCAACACAGAATCCTGGAGTTCGGTTATTAAACTTCACCTCAAACATCTGACAGATCTCCCTGGGATCTGGAACAGAGGAGCAAAAAAACTTCTCTGACCCATGGCAAAGCATTAACTTTGTTACCTGCAGCTGTTTGGCATGACCTTGCTTCTCAGGGAGATAGTTCACACCTACCAGTTAGATGGTCAAAAACTTCCAAACCTGTTTTAGTGGAGAATTTCAATTCAAGATCTGCCTACAAATACAATGAAGATGATACCTTCAAACAAACATCCACTATTATTCTGAAAACAAAAAACAAAAACAAAAAAATCAGAAATAGATACTTCACTGGGAATTTCTGAGGGCTGATCATTGTTAAATACCAGGCAACCGTTTTAGGTTGAAGACTCTACCTTTGAAGTTAATTTTAAAAAACTTTGTCCATAAATTGCACTTTAACTAACACATTATTAGTGAAAACAATTTTAAGAAGTGGTGATTTCTTATGTTTTGCTGTACATTGGGCTCTAACATTAGAGTTTTATAACACATTTATCCTCTGAGACGTGTTTTAGCTGTTAGGTTTCTGTATTTTTATTTTCCAAGGATCTTCTCTGTCACCTTTCCCAGTTTTTAAATGAACTTAATCAATAAACTAACTATTGCACTTTAACTGACAGAGAAGAGTAAAAGTGCAAGAAAACATTTACAAGTACCTGGGATCAAGACACACGCTGACTTCTTTCTATCTTGCACTCTGGGATCTTAAAGCCTTTTTGTATCAGAAGAGAGATTAACACTGTATGGAAATCCATTCTTTGCCTACAAAAAACATGAAATCCAGGCCCCCTAAAATCTATGGAAATTTTCCTAGGGTTTTACCCAGAACAACTTTCTACTTTGTGAGACAGCCTCTGCTCATCAAATCGTGTAAGGTTCAGTCCCCAAACAGGACAGCCATGGTGGACAGACAGTAAGGGTGGAGAGGGGAGTCAGACCAGCAGCACCCTTGATAATGCTGCTTTGAAGTGGACAGGAGTCTCCAATTCACCACAACAGCTATTTTCAACCTTTTCTTGCTGTTTCAAAACATGAGAATTTCCAGTGGATGTTCAGATGTCTGTATGTTAGCTTTAAAATATGTTAAGAATAAACCCCAAAGTCTACAGATAATAGGTTGAAAACTACTTGACATGGTCAGATGGGCAAAATTACTCAAAATCATGAATTTACATGTATTTATATTCCAGATTCCAATTTCAGAAAAAAAGAGCACGTGGCATGGTAATCAGCAGAAACTGCCTGCAGGCACCAGTCCCTGCCATTTCTTGGGTGCATTAGTAACTATTTAAATTGATGAAAGTTTTTTTTTTCTGAAGGAATTAATAAGCAAAGTATGAACACTATCATAAGAAAGAAGAAAGTTTGCACTAAGAGGCTGGCATTAAAATAGATAAGAATACAAGCATTTAGAAATTAAAAAGAAGACTGAACAAATGTGCTGTGAATGCAGTTCTCCATTAAAATTTCATAAATATTACTTGTTACAGCTAGGCTGACAGGAAGCCAAGTTTCAAGCTTAACAACAACAACAACAAAACACATATAAATTGTAGTCAGCTGACAACTATAAAGTAAGAGCTTTGTTTGGCAGGTGATATGTCAAGCTTCAAAATGACCCTCCATACCTTTAGATCCCATCAGCCGTTTCTGCAGTGTTGGACAGGGGCTCTCCATGGTGTCTTTATCTTATTCTTAACCTTCTTTGCAAAGGAAACGTGGGAGAATAGAGGGACGAAGGTCTCGGCCTCTGAACATGCCAGGGTTGGCACAAGGGAACCAGAGTTACTCCGGTTTCACTTTCAGTTCTCAACCCCCACCCCCACCCCAATTTGCCATTTCTGGAATAAAACAAAGTACTCCTAAAATGATTAAAATGTGTCACTGCTGAACTCTCTAAATGGAAATGTTCCTTGATTTTCATATATAATGCCTGTAATGGTTGTTTCTGGGTTATCCAGGTTGCACTCTCTTAAGAGATGAGTTTTATTGTTTACTGAGAGGTAGCAAATCAATACTCAGACTACGAGACTGACAAAACAATTTCTGCCTTGAAGTCCCCGATGCAAGTGGGACTCCTTACGTAATCGTGATTTTCATCCTTACCATTATTTAGCAGCAAGAGACTTTCAGGTTTCACAGACAGACCTATGGGATTGCGTAAATAATACCTTATTAACTGCACAAGTCAAGACAAGGTAAGACATACTTCTCTGTGGTTTCCTGGATTTCATCACAGTACACAGCAAAGAAAGACAATGCTTTGAGATTCTTAACACTTCAGTGTGACTTGGTTGCTAACTTTCCAATATAGCTTTTATCAGTGGCTTAGGCACCTGCCAAAGTACTTGTGTTAATGATTATGCTATGCAGGTATACCTAGCCTGAAATTAATGCTGAAGTTAGTGACTTTGCAATTACAGAATCTTCCCTGGGGACCCATGGAATAAGTTTGCAATAGCAATCTCACCACGGTGTATGCATTCTTATTGGCTATTGGCAAATTGTGGCAATAAGAAATCCTACTCTATGAATATCAATTTCAAATTCTATTAAAGCCACCTTTAGAAAAAAAAAATGCAGCTTTCATCTTTCCAAATATTACTGGCTACAAAACAGGGATTTTCTTTTTATTTAATTATAATTTTATTGTTGGAGAATTGCTTATGCTAACTCTTTTTGTTTATTTATTTACATCTGAAAAGCAATTCAAACAATAAAATCTCAATTTATGTCTCCACTGAGTATGGGTTTTTCTAGTTTCCTTGAAACTTACTAATTCAAAGAAAAGATCCTGCTTTTTTCTCTCTCCCTATTTTATAACATAGAAAGCATAATAATAATAATAAACTACAAAAATAATTTTTAAAACAGTATTATCACCCAGAACTTCCTTATATTTCAAACTAAAAGGCTGCTGTAGATTAGAGTCCAGAAGTAAAGCAGAAAGAAAACAGATTGTACTGTCTGAAGACAGGTATCTCCTGTTCCTCAGCCAGCAGCTTTATCAAATAGCTCTAAGCTTTGAAGTTTGTTTGTTTGCTTTTTTTGTTTTGTTTTGTTTTAGTCTGGTTTTTGTTTTTGTTTTTGTTTAGTCACAGGCCAGACATTAGCACCCAATTTCAAGAATTCCAGACTGAAAGCCTGTTTCCAAGCTGCTTTCCCCTTGAGTTTTGTTTATACCTACGATGACTTCTTTAAATTTTTTGATTTTGCTCAAATCAAGGCTATCTCAGCTCCAGTTTTCAAAATAACCCAATGATAAATTATAAGAACTATCATTAGAGATTAACAAAACTAAAGAACATACATAAACTCGAGCATGTATTTTATATAAGTTACTATCTCTTTTATTGAATTAGGACCATAACAAGCAGTCACTACTTGACACTTTGTTAATTTAAGAAATTTCTTTGGTACAGAAAAAAATATATATTCCTTCATTTTCAGAGTTTATATGACACTTTATTATTTATTTTCTCATTTTTTAAATAAGAGCTAGTCTTTCATAGATAACTACTATGTTATGCTATGACTGCTTGCTAGGTAGTTAACATTCATTCTTTCATACCTTATTACTAATAATGTTTTTCTCAGTTTTGTGTCATACCAGAAAATAAATCATACCAACCAAATATGAATTACCTTCTATCATCATATTTTAATTTTCATTAGTGTTAAAATTCTCAGATTATTATAAATACTGTGTTTTCATGTCAAAAGCAACTTTTGAGATTAATGCTGCACCAACTTTTAATATTAAAAGTAGAATTGCTTCAATAGTAGGATTTAATAATTTAATTTAAACTTCCTTACTAATGAGAATGACTGAGAAACATTAGAGAAGTCCTTTTCATTTAATTACAAATATAAAATCAGAGAAGCAAGAGGAAAAAATTGCCATTAATAATAAATTATTCAGTTTAAGTAATAATCAATCTATATATATATATATATTTTAGAATTTTTAGTTGAAATTTTAGAAAAACAAGCAAAATATAGCTTACGGATATTTTTATTTTTTAATACTTGAAATCATATCAATGTATTATTTTTATCTGTGGAATCACTCAAGGAATGTCAGATGCAGCACTGATATCTTTGCATTTTCATAATTTATTTTTTTTTATGAAAACCACTAAAATTTCATGTTTAATTTTTTCTTATGTTCTTTAAGCTCAGTATGACTTAACAAATTGATAGGAAGGGAAAAAAATAAAATCACACAAAAAAAATAAAAACACCAAAAAAAGCCCCAAATACATGCCTACATGCCCTATGCCTTAATAGTATTATAAATATGCCTGCTACAGATAAAGGGCATTTTTATTTTTCTTGTTCTATGGTGTGCTGAGAATACTCATGAACCTTTTTGGAACTGATTAGACGTCTTGAACCTTTTTCCAAGTGTTGTGTTTACAAAACCTCTCTCCAATTCACCATTGTCCACTTCAGAGAAGGATCTGGACTATCATTAGGTATACTACATTTAACAGGTCCTTCACCATGGGAATGCTAGTGTTGGCAGGTTTTAATTTTCATTATCAATAAAAAGCAAAAAATAAAAACAAAAAAGTAGGTGAGCTTCATAACCAACAGTAAATAGTGTGAGGAAAAACAAAAACATTTTGAAAAACTTTTAATGATTTGGGTTTTTTAATCAGCTAAGAATTGGGATTATATTTTTCGTTATTCTGAGGGTAAAAAATGTTATTGCAATGTGAACATTAAATGTTTCAAATAATGAAACTTGTACAGATTATCTAATGCCTTGTGTTATAATTTTGAAGAAACTACACTCTCCATGAAATTCTGAAAGCTCACCAATTTACAACTCTTGCTGAACACAGTATATTTTCAAGGAGGAAAGCCTCCTGCATCAGCCGCCTGCCAGTTCTCTGCAGGACTGGGAGAATCCATTCCGTCATTTCTAAGAACCCCACCTGAAACTCTTTGATAAATCAGTACATTGCTCCCAAACTCAACCAAGGAGTATGCTGACACATGCTCTGGCAAAGGGGGGGATTCTGCCATCCAACTCCCATTGATTTATAAAGGGAAGATCTGGGAAAGTCAGAAGTGTCTACTACTATTCCTCATCACAGAGCAGTCCACATATGGTCAGCTCCCTTCAGAGCGCTGGGTATTTCTGAATTCAGTGCTAGTCACTCTGGAGGATTTCAGGTCACTCAGAGTCATGAGCTGACCCTGGTGTCTAGGTTTACAATTTCATTAAAATAAGTTTCAGATCTAGCAACACTATGAGAAATCACATTGTAGATTTCCTTTTATTTTGATCTATTAGCCTGTCTTGTGCTAAAACATATTATGCGAGATGAAAATCAGACTTTGTCATCTGTTTGAACATAGCTGATAAGAAAAAAAAAAAAAGATCTAGGGAGATACTTTTCTATTTTTAATTTTTCATCCACATATAGTGTTCTTCTGTCCCCTATTAGCAGAAATAGCTGCAATGTTTAAGGTTTAATAAACCCTCAAAGGCCCAAACTTCTTGCTCCTTGGAGTGCAAAATGCAAATCATTAGAAAACATGTACATGTATAATAAAAATTTTAAGTTAAATCTGTCTGCTGGTCCCTGTAGAAGAGGAACTTCTATCTATCCTTCTGTAGGCACCAGTTTACCATTTTTTCATGTATAACTGTTAAAAAAGCATGCATGCAGATAAGTACTTAGATATCTGATAGCGATTTATTTGCCCAAAGATCCCATTTTCATGTGACAAAGTAGATGCATATGGAGTCTGAGTTTCATTTTATGCTTACATCGAGCCTTTAAATGACTGCTTCTGAACACACCCTTGGAATAACAAGCAGTGTTTACAGCTTCATCCCCTAAAAGTTTTTATCACTTCTGCAGGATTAACACTGAAGAAAGTTACAGGAAATGTGACCATTTCTATGTTTGGATGATTGCTGAAAGAATGGATAGTGTTAAAGAAATCATGTTTCATTGATGTGTCAGGTGTTTTGGATAAAATCCTGGTCCAATGAACTAAATAGTTTTTATATGTTCTTAATGGAGCTCGTAAATTCACCCTAAATGTTTATCTCTAAGAGAAAGGCAAACAACTTTCTCTGACATGTGGTTGAGTTTAGCTCCAAGAACATTATTCAATGCCCTTACTTTCAACTCCATACAACAGTTAAAATGTTATGGTGAAGTTTGTAATTCATGGTCTGTTTTGACCAGAGCCTTACAGTACCTGTGGTTATGAGTTGACTAAAACAGTTGTGGACTGAATGTATCATACCTGGAGCACAGGCCATGCTTGACACCTTTGTGCTACACTAATCCAGAGCTTCCAGGTGCTCTCATGATTGTTTACAATACACAATTGATTTTATTTTTTATTTTTATATTTTATTTATTTTTATTAAGTCTTGATGAATTTGGCTGTGCAAGGTATGCTTTATGTTTCCTTTCAATCTTTTTGGTTAATGGATACAACAAAGCTTCACAGAAATGAAGGCTGTTGAGCTGAAGAGCTCCATCCTAGTTGTATACTTGATAGGGAGCAGAAAACATCTATAACCACATAACTGGATAGGATTATTTTTCCATTCACAAGGAATGAAAAGAGGAATCAAACTTCTTCCCATCTACAGCAAAATGTTTCAAAGTATTGCCATTGTGTGATATTTTATATCATACTCAGATGTGTTTACTGAATTAAAGGACAGCTATTACATAAAACAGCTCTGCAAAGTACCTGGAGGTAATGCAAGAAGAACCTATACTGATACGTTTCTGTAAATATATATAGATATATATATATATCCTGAAATAGTTAAGGAAAGAAATGTGCTTTCAAGTACAAAAGTATATGTAGAAAATTGCTCAAAATCTCCATGAGACAGAAAAAAGTTTCAGATTAAATGATCAAAATCCTGCATTTGGTAATTAGCAGGTATTTTTCTACCTAAGTGTGGGAGGAAACAAGTAGTGGGTAACTATATTCCAGTTTATTGCTAAAGCACAGGAGCCTGACAGAAACAAATCTTTGAAATGCCATAATAAAACAAATCTTTGATGTGCCATACATAAAGTCAAAGTATAGTAGCAGTCAATCACATTTTCATTCAGAGGATGCTTGGACTGAAGACTTAATTGTTTGCTGATGAGGGGAAATGAGGAAATTCTCATCGTAAAATAAAAGTTTTGGATGTCACTAAAGCTTTCTTTGTTTTGCTTTTCTTTTCTTTGCCTTTGTTTTCTAAAACTGAATATTTGTTCCAGCCAGTATATGAACTGATTGTGTACTCAAATCTAGGAGCATTTAGTTATTACCGTATGACACAATAGTATAAGTAATAATACCGACTCTTTTGTGACTTGATTAGGAGCAGATCAGGATTTTTCTGATTAAGTTTGTTGGTTTTGTTGTTTATTTTGGTTTTGGCTTTGTTCTTTTGTTGTTGTTTTGTTTTTTTTGTTTGCTTTTGATTTTTTGTTGTTTGTTTTGTTATTTTTTTGTTATTTGGAAAAGGAAGATATGCTAAGACCAAATATTTTCATGTGATAAATGTCTGTTCCAGTGAACAGTCAAGAAAACACAAAGCTGTGATAGATTTCCTGCATGCTTGCTCAGAGTCTAAGGACTCCTGGATACATTACTGAAATGAAGGTCTACATGGGAAACAACCCAAGAGCAAAAGGTTTACAGAACCTCCTGCTTCCTTGTGACGTGGCCAAAAGACTAGCAAGATGTGAGCCCCAGCTGCCAGACTTTGACTCTTCTTTGAGGAGAGGAGAGTGTCTTTGAGGACACTTCTTTGAGGAGAGGAGAGAAAGAAAAGAAAAGAAAAGAAAAGAAAAGAAAAGAAAAGAAAAGAAAAGAAAAGAAAAGAAAAGAAAAGAAAAGAAAAGAAAAGAGAAGAGAAGAGAAGAGAAGATTAGAGAAGAGAAAAGGGAAGAGAAGAAAAAGAAAAGAAGAGAAGAGAAGAGAAGAGAAGAGAAGAGAAGATAAGAGAAGAGAAGAGAAGAGAAGAGAAGAGAAGAGAAGAGAAGAGAGAAGAAAAAGAAAAGCAAAGAAAAGCAAGGAAAAGCAAGGAGAAGCGAAGCGAAAGGAAAAGAAAAGAAAAGAAAAGAAAAGAAAAGAAAAGAAAAGAAAAGAAAAGAAAAGAAAAGAAAAGAAAAGAAAAGAAAAGAAAAGAAAAGAAAAGAAAAGAAAAGAAAAAAAGAGAAAAGAGAAGAGAAGAGAGAAGAGAAGAGAAGAGAAGAGAAGAGAAGAGAGAAGAGAAGAGAAGAGAAGAGAAGAGAAGAGAAGAGAAGAGAAGAGAAGAGAAGAGAAGAGAAGAGAAGAGAAGAGAAGAAAAAGAAGAAATTAAGATCAGAAATATTCTTTAGTATGCCAGCATTAGTCCCAGTCATTAGAATCAGAAATAGGTGGAGCCTTTTAACTGAGTAGAAACACAGTCCGAGAGGTCACCTACTCTGTGTTTAAAAACTTCCCTGGAGGTAGGAGATTTTGATAATTTTAAGAGTCCTCCATTTTTTCATTACAACTTAAATTCTATATTTTTGACTATCAATAACAGTTAGGGAAAATAATAAATAATGATATTGATATTTGACAACATCACAGATATGATAGCTTCTGACGGCTCCACAGCTATCTGCCTGTTGTAGTCCATAAAATGTTTCAAAGAGTTGGCAATGTAACCTCCCTGCCCACCTCAAAAAAAAAAAAAAAATGTGTAAGGTATCATACTCTGTATCCCAGGCACCTCACATTTTGAGAACTGTTTGCACCTCACATTTTGAGAACTATTTTTACTACTTTTCATCAGAGTTAAAAATAACTGACAGATGGGGAGTATAATAGCTCAGGGAAACCACTGCGCGAATGCATCTAACAGTTTCCCAAACTGGATTCACATCTAGCTGTACTGGAGTTTGAATAAATTCATGATTGCCTGAACCCATCTGTGTACACATACCCTAGATCCTGGTCACTCATAGCTTTTGACACAAATGCTATTAAAACTAGGGAACTAGGGTAGAAAGAAATGTTCCCTGCAATCATGGATAATGCACTTGTAGTAAGTGGGAATGCTGGATCCTCCATGGTATAAAAGATATATATTTCAAATAAAGGCATTAATGTGATATTTACATATGCAAGAAAATTGTGGCATAGTGTGAATAATTTTCCTTCCAATTAAGAATTGTCTTAACAGACAATGTCCTGAAGCCTTTAAAAGAGTTTGAACACTGCTTTCTTATGATTCATCCCTTTGAGAAATGATATATTCTCATCTTTATTCAAAGATTTCCAGTGGACCAATGCTGCTCTAAGGCATGTAATATGTTTATGACCATTACTAATGAGATAAAAGAAAATGGCATTACACATCATCATTTTGTCAGTTGTAGTGATTTCCCCATATATTTCCTGACCTTTCTATGTGTTAACGTGGTTGTTGGGTTAAAACTATTCTAATGCAGAACTGGAATCTGCTCTGTAATCTCCCTGTAGTTCATATTTGATCTATATGGTGTTCTTTCAAGGCATTGTCAGAGGCATTAGGTTCTTGTTTATCATGAAGGATCATGGTTTCACAAGTACTGAAATAATGGAATAATAGAACCAAAGAAGACATTTCTTCTCTTTCATTTCTGTTGTTGTTGTTTTGTGATATTTTATTTTACTTTATTTATTTATTGTGAACATAGCAATCCAATAGATAATTTAACACAAAATGAGTGTAGGAGACAAAATGAATCACACACTTTTTTATCAGATTTGAAAGTTTGAAAGAAGTTCCACTATTTTAATTTTGTCATCTGCAAATAGTTATGAAAACAGTATGAATTGTTCCTTGGAAGAAGGAGTGGACCATCCAAGATTAGCACTTGTTCTTTAACTTTACTTTGCACCCCTCCTGCATTCAACAGGTTTTTCCAAATAGGGCAACCAGAGTACAAAAAGGTGTAAAATCACAAAAGGACTAACTGAGTAAATAACTGAAGTCAACACTGAATGAATATAATACTTATGACACAGAGTAGAGTATTCAATCAGGTATCTTTTACAAGCAATTGATATTCTCGGCAGCCTGTGCATAATGTTGTCAAAAGAGTTAGAAGGATGTTAACATTTCACTACTCTTGCCATTGATTTTTTTCTGCTTTCTTCACAACAAAAGTCAAAACATGACCTCTTATTCCACTGAATTAGTTCCAGAGCACTTGGCATTATTGACCTCCTAATGAAAATTAATGATGAAAATTTGATTCAGTCTTTCAAGTAGGCACACCAAGCACATTTAAGAAACAGGCACGTTTATTCATCTTATTAAAATGAAATAACATGCTGTTAAATACTAAAATGTACATTAATGTTGCATTTAATTTACATATTTAAGCACACTGAATTCAATAGATTTAAACTGCATTTTCAGGATCTGATGTTACATAGATCTAAGCTTGACAATAATCTCAGACCTGAAAAGCCAATGAGTGTTACGACTAAATCTACACATATTCTTAAAATATTTTGAGCCTTAAATTTGTAGTGAAAATTTGGCAAGACCAATTTTTTCTTTTTTACTATGCAACAGAGACAACACTTTATGAGCTTACCTATTTCCATGCCTTTCTTTTCCATTTTAAAGCTTGAAATTCTTTTCAGTGACTTTTTTCTCCTGTGCTCACAAGCTGCCACCACACAGCTGAGTGAATTTCCTTCATACAGAGCCTTACACAAATAATTAAGCACACACTGACTTCAGTGTATGGGTATGGATTCTTCTTCTTTGCATCCATGTAATAAGGATTAATTGCAGTGGGTGAAATATGAAAGGTGAATGGTTTCATAACTGGAGATTGAGTGAAAGCTTGCTATTTTATCTAAACAATTTGCTGTTCCTGGGCAATTCTCCCAGGAATAATTCTTGGGCAATTATCTAGGAACAGTGAAAAATCTTATTTTCTCCCTCTATTTCTTTAGACAATAAAGACTATGATGCATATCTATCCTATACCAAAGTGGATCCTGACCAGTGGAATCAAGAAACCGGAGAAGAAGAAAGATTTGCTCTTGAGATCTTACCAGATATGCTTGAAAAGCATTATGGATACAAGTTGTTCATACCAGACAGAGATTTAATTCCCACAGGAAGTAAGACATGTCTTTATGCTTGTGTATTTCCTAAACAGCAAATTAAGTGATTCTATATATAATTTTAGTATCGTTTCTATGCTTACTCCTTCAGAATGTCATCTTTCCTCCATCATCTTAGGGAATAATGAAGATAAACCACCAAACATGTTTAATATGCGTTTCCCAGATAAGAGGATTGCATTTTAATAATTGTATTATATTTATTGAAGGTGAGACAATGCAGAAAGGACATGCTTATATAATGGAAATGAATTATATTAATAATATTTCACAGATTCTTGGAGAGCCTGCACAGATAGGGTTGAGAAAAGAAGTCTTTATTTTCTGTTCCTGAGTGTTTTCCTGGAAAGATATCCGTGACTTTAATTCAAAAGTAAATAAATATATAAATAAATATTGGTATGCATGTATTCCAGAAATTAAGACAGGAAGAAAAAAAAAAATGTGTTTGGACTGAGGCAAGGCTTGAGTAATGATACCCGCAACAGAGCAACGAAGTGAATTCTGGTAGTGCCCACTGAAGATAAATGTGTAGTGGAGGCACTGGAGTATTATTGGAGATTGAAAATGAGAATAGATTACAATTGATATAAGTAGATCTTTTTCCTATATTAAATTCCAATCTCTTCAGTAATGTTTTGTAAACTGTAGTAGCATTCTTTGTAACTTCAGTATAGCCATTTAGAAAGTTATCAAGTTCAATATATTTTATTGAACTTATATTTATAAGAAAGGATGCTTGGTATAAGCAAAGCACAACTTTAAACATAATCAGATGGATATTTTCAAATCTACAACATCCGAAACATTAATTTATGGGAGACAGCTCTGTTTCTGTGAATGCATGTAGTGAGAGCATAAAAGGAAAAAAAGAATCTAACCCAATTGTATCATTTGAGTATCATTTGAATTTGAGACTGAGCCAACAAAGCACATAGTTTCTGTTCTGTTTCCTACCTGGGTGACTTCTCCTTTTTAAAGAATAAAATGATGATGGATGCACTTCTTCCAGTAAAGATATAGTTTCAAAATGACAGTTCATGCACAGACCTTACCAAACCATAGCACAAAGGAGAATAAATGTTTCACTGAATCACAGAATAGTTCAGGTTGGAAGGGATTTCTGGAGGTCATTTGGTCCAAACCTCTTGTTCAAGCAGGGTCACCCAGACCAGGTTGCCCAAGACCAAGTCCTGGCAAGCAAACCTGACCTGTCTGAAGGTGATGTTTTTGCAGAGTTCAGTGAATTCTTCTGGGAGCAGGGAGTTTACATCTGTTTTTTCTCCACAGTCTATGGGAATGGAGTATTTTCTTGGCTTGATTTTTGAGTAATTGTCTTATTTTGTAGCCTACATTGAAGACGTGGCAAGATGTGTAGACCAAAGCAAACGATTGATCATCGTCATGACTCCGAATTATGTTGTAAGAAGAGGCTGGAGCATCTTTGAACTGGAAACAAGGCTTCGAAACATGTTAGTCACTGGTGAAATCAAAGTGATACTGATCGAATGCAGTGAACTGCGAGGAGTTATGAACTACCAGGAAGTTGAGGCCCTGAAACATACCATCAAGCTCCTCACTGTCATTAAATGGCACGGACCAAAATGCAACAAGCTAAATTCCAAGTTCTGGAAACGTTTACAGTATGAAATGCCTTTTAAGAGGACTGAACCCATCACACATGAGCAGGTTTTAGATGTCAGTGAGCAGGGGCCCTTTGGGGAACTGCAGACAGTCTCCGCAATTTCAATGGCTGCTGCCACCTCCACTGCTCTTGCCACTGCCCATCCAGATCTGCGCTCCACCTTTCACAACACATATCACTCACAGATGCGCCAGAAACACTATTATAGAAGCTATGAATACGATGTACCTCCTACTGGCACCCTGCCGCTTACCTCAATAGGTAACCAGCATACCTACTGCAACATCCCTATGACACTTATAAACGGGCAGCGGCAACAGACAAAAACTAACAGGGAGCAGAATCCAGAAGAAGCTCACACAAACAGTGCGATACTGCCCCTCTTGCCACGGGAGACCAGTATATCAAGTGTCATTTGGTGACAGAAATGCAAGGGGCTATCCACCCCTCGAGTAGGAGCTGAGTCTGCAGTCTGGTGCCTGGAACTACATCCTTGACTGCTGCTGTTAAACATGCATTACAATCGATAACATACAAGGAAAAACAGGGTCTTGTATATATGTTTTTTCCAATTTCTTTGTAGCATTGGTCTTCCTGTTTTACCCATGTCTCTTCCCATTCACATTTTCAACTTTGTTT